>NW_013665659.1:795825-800699 GCF_000517525.1 Limulus polyphemus
ATGGTGTATGATATCTAGTACATGATAACTGACGTATGGTAACTGGTGCATAGTAACTTGTACATACAGCAGAATATAGTACATGGTGTATGATATCTAGTACATGATAACTGACGTATGGTAACTGGTGCATAGTAACTTGTACATACAGCAGAATATAGTACATGGTGTATGATATCTAGAACATGATAACTGACGTATGGTAACTGGTGCATAGTAACTTGTACATACAACAGAATATAGTACATGGTGTATGATATCTAGAACATGATAACTGACGTATGGCAACTGGTGCATAGTAAATATTTACCTAGTACATAGTAAATATTTACCTAGTACATAGTATATATTAACATGAGCTTAGTAATTTGTATACACAATACAGTAAAAGTTCATGATGTATGAAAGCAAGTATATGCTAACTGATGCATAATAGCATAATGATGTAATGTAATTCATACTGGTATTTAATAATTTGTTTACAGTAACTGGTATAGAATAACAATAGCACAGTAACCGTATAGAAAAATATAATACTCCAGCTCATTATAAAACACAATCCACTTTTTTATTAGTTATCGCAGGGTGAAACTATGAATTATAACTTTTTTGACATTACTACACACGGTCTATTTAGTGAAAACATTTAATATTTTAAATTATTGTCTGTCTCTGTACTTAAACTAATCTTAAACTTTCAGAGTTAGTGCATTCACATTCGCATACATAGCTACTCTCCCAGTATCTAAATAAATATCTAAGCTACTAAAAATGATAGTTAGGGTGTTATCATGAGAATATTTTAGTGTATTTGTTAACTAAGATATGTATTTCTAATCTAATGTTAGTTTATTCTAATTACAGTATATTTAACTTGATTCAATCACTGCGTGAAATATCATCTTTTATATACCTTTTGTTGACAACAAAATACATACAAAAGTTCATCCTTATGTCAATTTGACCTTTTGTAACCTTTGATTCAACAAAAGGTAACCATTCACCTTTTAGATAAAACAAAAGGCCACAAAAGGTTATCTTTTACCTTTTGTGGAAAACCAAAGACCATCTTTTACATTGGCAATCATCCTTTACAAGTTTTCTTACCATGCGTCTTTTGAATGTTTACAATAGTAAGTATAAATAGATAAAGGGGAGGTTTGGATACTCATAAATCGGTTCAGCCCAACCATTCTTATGTATCATTGTATGCAACAAGTAAGTATATCTTGATTTTTTTTGGTTGTTGTGTCTTTATGTGTCTGTGTTTTTGCTAAGTTGGGCGGTAGGTTGGATGGCGATGTTCGTATTATTCGTTATTTTGTATTCGGTTCAGAGTCGACGCTAGCGGGGAGGAGGAAGGAGATCTGCTTCCCTGAAATATTGTTGCCCCAAACAAATGCCTTTCATTAATGTAATTCTAAATTTAGTTAATATTTGTCCCCATTATATGCCTCACTGCTCCCCTCCCCAATTAAGAAAAGCGGGACTGATTCGACTACAAATTTTCTTGTTTCTTTTAACATATCTTGCACCTTTTATAGAAGACAAAAGGTCTCCTCTCATCTTTACAGAAAATAAAATGTCATCTCCCTAAATCCAATGTTATATTGCAAATTTCTTGTCTTTTGTTTTTATCTTATCAAAAGAAAAGTTTCATTTTATGGGTTTCATCTTATGGCAAAAGAATAATAATTCTTTGGAAACACCTTTTATGAATAAAACATAAATGTAAAAAATGACAAGTCTATCAACTGTAAAGCACCAATGTTTATAATTATAAAGAATAGATTCCCTTCTATATCAAGCATTGGCGCATTCCAAAATTCAACGCTGACATTCAGCTTTGGCGTGCTCTGTTCCTAATGTCAACTTTTGTGATCGTTGACTTCCTGTGTTTATTTAACGTTGTCTCAACACACTTAACAGTTGGAAGGAGCATTGAGATTGAAAAATGCAATATGGCAGCTTTTATGAAGGATGTGACACTTGTGATAGATGACTTACAGTTTACTGTAAATGTAGAATCATATTTTTGAAAAATAAAATCACTGTAAAAACACAACGTTGAAATAGAAACAAATTTATTTCATTCGGAAACGTTTCAAGCAGCTACTCTTCCTCAGACTTAATATGAAAATAAAAATAACCCTGATGAACAGCTGTTGCTCAAAACGTCTCGAAACAAAATAAAGTTTCTTTCTATTTTAAACGTTGTGTTTACAGTGAAGTTATTTTGTTGCATTTATGTTACATTATTCCATTTATTCTGAAAACGTTTTTTTTTCTACTGTTTGATGTCCATATTGGAAATTCCAACAAAGTTAACAAAACATTCCAGATTTACAGTTAGCGTTGAACCAACCGTGATTACGTCATGGTGGTTCCAACGTTGATTAGTGTCTTTGAATTTTGGAACATAATGTTTACAAATTTGGCGCGAATAACGGTACTTGCTAAAAGGTGCTTAATTTGTGTTGAGGACAGTCGTTGATCTAACCAGTTGATCCAACTTGTAAGTGCACTTTATTAGCTGCATAACCAAATTTGGTATAAGACTTCAGAATATCTCAGACAAACTCCAATTTTGTCAAATTCTTTCAAAAGTTAAGAAATCTTTGCCTCTTAAAAAGTAAGAATTTGGCCATTTCATGTTATAAGTAAAATGACGATATAAAATTTCCTCAGATCCTAACCAAATTTTGTATTAAGTTCTATAAGAAATATACCTGAAAAATCCAATTAACAACAATTACTGTTATAATTTATAAAAAGGTGTGCCCTTTAAAAAAATATATATACATTTTTTGTGTGTAACATTTAATAATAACAGTCTAGCGTGGGACCATTTTTTATGCCAATTATACTCAGTTTAATAAATTCTGTTTTAACGTCATCACTTTTATTTCTCTATTTGTAGATATGTTAAATGCATAGATAAGAAAAGACTAAACCATCAGTAAATGTACTTAATTTGACTTTTATTTTTAAACAGATGCTTAGCCAAGATACTTAATAACAAAGAAACAGGAAGAGTCTGCAAGGCCAAAAAATAAATTAGAAATAGAAAAGAAAAGGCAGGCAACTTATGAAAGAAGTAATTTAAATATTTTTTCATAAATAAACATTCGTAATTTATGTTGTCTCATCAAATATGACAAACCACTAAGGAAATTATTCTAGTTTCTCAAACATATAATTGGTCAATCGTGTTAGGTTAAATTAAAACAACTAAATATAATAGATTTTAAAAAAAATATGTCAGCTAGTAGTTTACATTGAGTATTCTAAAGGTTTTGCTATGATTTCAAACAGTTTTATGTCCAAAATGTATGTGTGACATGCTTGTCTGTTTGCCCGTTTATCTGCAAAATATTTCCATCAGAATTTTCTTAAAAACCACTGGGATCACCAAACATTATTAAAGTAATGAAAAGCAGAAATGTACTGGTTTTTAGATAATTTTAATTTGGGGTATATAACATTTCTGATGTCATTCTACCATTTATATCTTATGTACAAGATACACCAAGTACTTTTTGTGCAATACTGTGTGCAATTATTGATGATGAAAATTATTCCAAACTGGTTTAAACATACAATTTGCAATGATTTTTAGCTTTGTCTATTTCATGATGATTTGTTAGAGCTGTTTGAAATATAACTGATGAGACAAATAGCAGTGTTTGAAAGATTTAGATAGAGGTTACTTTTTTAAGCCATCAATTTGTTAATTCTTCAGTCACTTTCATTTCTGATACCAAGTTATGTATCTGTTTTCTAGTTAAAGTTATTTATTTTCTAATACCATGAATTGAAATTGTTTTTACTTTTACATAAATCAAGAAAAAGATTGACTGTGTTAGAAAGCACGAAGTTCAGTGCTTTAAAGACAACAAAAAATCAAAAATGCACTAGCTACCAATCATATATTTCCAGTGTTGAACTCTGTGATAATGGATTCATCTCACACCATCCTTCATGTCAATCTGATAAATGTAAATATTAAACTTAAACTTCATGCTAGGTGCTGTTAAAAACAAACGACAATTCCAAAGGAAAGTTATTAATGACCAGAAAGAGAAGGAATCTCCTCATGTTCCAGAAGATCTCCAGTGGATCATTAGAGATACTTCACTTAAATAATCACTTATCAGAGTTGTTCCAAAAATAATTGTGTTGCCTACATAGGACATATTTCATACATAAATCATTCATAAAATTTTGTTTAAATATTCCCTACATTAAAAAAAACATTTTCAATGAAACCCCCTCCAACCATGTATAATTTAGTAACATTATTGGCTACAATATCAACATCCTTAATTTGTGCAATTATTTGTGGAATAACCTAGATTTATTTAAGGCCAAAACATTATATCTGGTTCCAGTTACCAGACTGTCCCTACTTTTGACCTTAAACAATTTTTATATTTTTTATTATTCATATGATCTCCACACATGTTTATAATATACTGACAAATCGAAATATCTTCCCTACATATCTGCCTATCCCACATTTTTCCAGCATGTAATGAGAACACATAGACTTTCAGTTGGCATAACATTTTACCTAGAATTGTATATGTATAAATGTGGAGTTATTTTACTGTCTACTCACACAATTTAAAAATATGACTTGAATCATATATTAGTTTATGAGGCTCATTTTAAGTCATAAATCATATTTTTTTTAGTTGTTCACATTACTGGAGTATCTTGGAATAAATATTATAATCTATGTCGATGATATTATAAAACATGTCGATGTCCTCTTTAACACCTTCCATATTTGCATACGTTTTTCCATTAAGATGGGAACAAAAATAAAATGGTAATCTGATGGTGCCATATTTGGAGAATATGGTGGGTGG
>NW_013665659.1:801699-810428 GCF_000517525.1 Limulus polyphemus
GAAGGGCTTGATTAAAACTTTCCAGTTGCTGACTATAGATCTCTGCATTAACAGTTCGCTGTGGATTGAGGAGTTCGAAATGAATTACTACTTTAATGTCCCACCAAATGCAAAGCATTACTTTCTGCTGATGGAGTCTAGGTTTTGGTGTCGGAAGTGGTTTTTGTCTAGGACTGAGCGATGGTTTTTGGCGTTTAATATTCGCATAGAGAATCCATTTTTCATCACCGGTGATAATTCTGTCTAAAAATGGTTCACGCGCATTACGCGCCAGAAGAGACGAAGCAACGTTCACACATTGGAAACGATGATCATTGGAGAGTTCGTGAGGCACCCAAACACCATCTTTGTGGAGTTTTCCCATATTCCTTAGATATTTACGTATTGTTTCATGAGAGACATGCAATTTCAGGGCCATTTCACGAGGGCTTTTCCGTCTTAAGTATGTAGATATACTCTAATGAAAATTTGTTCTTTACTTATGGTATTATTTAAATATCATTTTTGTTTGAAATTTGTTCTGTTTCAGTTTTCATTTATCTTAAGTTTGCTTTTAACATTATTTGTTATATGTTATTTTTTATACTAATGCTAAACATTATTTTTTGTAGATATAATTAGTTGATCTGACATTACTTATGTTCGCTGTCTCAGCCCTTATTTTCATTTTAAAAAACTGTTTTAAAAGTTGGACAATGGCTGTGGGGATTGATAACTCTGTTCTTGCAGAATTGTTTTGTTGGGTATGTTATTGTTACGTTGATGAAAATTTGATAATCATGTTTTATTTGGGGAAATACATACTGATAAGGTCATTTTTTGGTTATAATATGTTTGAATCTGTTTTTAATGATCAAAGGCTGGTGTTCTGATACCTGTTTGCATCTTTTAGTGATCAAAAGCAGACTGTATTAAATATTTTGGCAATCAAAAGTTTATTTTTTGTTATTTCTGTGTATCTTTTTCATAGTCCAATATTATCATTTTGTTACATTTTTTGTAACAAAAAGTCTGCATTTTGTTACCCATTTTCGTCTTCTTAAAATCAAAGGTTGGCCTTTTGTTAACTGTTATCATCTTTTTGGAATCAAAATTTGTGTATTTTCTTACCTATTTGAATCTTTTTACAATCACAAGTGGCGCAGCATGGCCAGGTGTTAGGGCGCTCGACTCGCAATCTGAGGGTCGCGGGTTCGAATCCCCGTCACACCAAACATGCTCGCTCTTTCAGCCGTGGGGGCGTTATAATGTGACGGTCAATCCCACTATTCGTTGGTAAAAGAGTAGCCCAAGAGTTAGCGGTGGGTGGTGATGACTAGCTGCCTTCTCTCTAATATTACACTGCTAAATTAGGGACGGCTAGCGCAGATAGTCCTCGGGTAGCTTTGCGCGAAATTGAAAAAACAAAAAAACAAACAATCATAAGTCGACTTTTTGTTACCTTTTTTCAATATAAAATGGTCTTTTGTTACTTTTTTCCAACCTTTGGACACCAATGCTTAACCTTTTATTATCTGTTTAGATTTGTTATTCCCCAAAAATTCATCTTTTGCATCTTTTTTTTCACAAAAGGTCAGCTTTGGATATGTTTGCATATTTCAATATGCAAAAGTTCAACTTTTGTTACCTGTTTGCATCGTTTATTCAACAGACGTTCACCTTTTGCTACCTATTTACTGTTTTTTCTTTTTTAATTTAAAAAAATGTTTGAATGGTGGTCGTTTTGCCTTTTGATGTTTGAAAGGTTTATATTTTGAACACCTTTTAGTACAAACAAAAGCGGGCCATTTAAATATTTTGAGCCACCGAAAGGTATACGAAAAGATGACCTTTTAGACCTTTATATTTATGCAAATTGTGTATAAAAGTTGAAGAAAGGTACATAAAATTTGATCTTTGTTATCACCTTTATTAACTTCTGTTGTTTTCTGGAATGTATTGAAATGTACTTTCCTTCTGTTTATAGAACAATTCAGTCCCTAACACATTGAACAAGCCCCATTCGTCTATTTATCTATTTATCTTACATAGTTCGAAACCTGATCATCAGAAAGCCGTAATATTTGCTAGGTGAGGTAAAAAGATGGGAAAGACGATTTCAGTGTCAAAAATAATTCTCACTAGAAGGCGCTATAGTGAAATGTGCAGGATTTATTCTACATTTAGAAATGATCTATGAATATATGAAATGTTCTCGTAATAGCTCTATTACAGCCATGACATCAACGCTGGTGCAACATTAGGTTACAATGTATGTGAAAGCAGGGAACGGAGAGGAACATGTAACACTGAGGCTTATGAACAAATTTCAACAAAGTGGATTGGCTTTTGATGTAACTTCAAAGATGTTGTAATTTCTATACTTCAGAGAGAGAA
Source organism: Limulus polyphemus (assembly GCF_000517525.1). Classification (NCBI taxonomy): domain Eukaryota; kingdom Metazoa; phylum Arthropoda; class Merostomata; order Xiphosura; family Limulidae; genus Limulus; species Limulus polyphemus. The sequence continues at coordinate 804,076 of NW_013665659.1, forward strand.
GCTTTGAATGAAACAGTTTTTATGCAAAATGGGACTCCACCTCACATTGCAAGACTGTCAAGACATTGCTCGGACGTGCTTTCCAGGATCAAGTTGATTTTTTTATGGGTTCACCTCAAGCTTGTGTGCGTTTTAAGCGCGTTCTATCTTAATAGACCTGAAAAATACCATATGATGCAAACAAAGCAAGTAACAACTGTCGGAAGACAGACAATATCGCTCAACTGTGTATCACGTTCTACCACGAAGGAAAGCAATGCTGGACAAGGATGGTGGTTATTGTTAATTGTGTTCTAAAGTAAATGAGCCCACCTGTGTAGATTTTGACGAAAAAGAGACAATTGTTTAAAGCTCTGAATACAACTGTGATATCCAATGGGTGTAAAGAGCTTTTGTGCAAACGTATGACTTGCTTTGAACATATTATTTTAAGACAAGTGGAATGTGTGCTCTTCGTTTATTGTTGACATTTATCGCCAACAGGTCACACACACCTACTGTAAAGAATCTGACCCTATGAAAACATTGACAGTTATATTGAAGACTGTTAACGTGATGACTGTCCGAAATTCGCGATAATTACCTAGGGGGTAATCAGTCTTGCATTGGAGGTTTTTAACATCATTTTATTAGTTAATGTACCTAATATTATAGCTCTCTGTTGTTTAGTTTTCGAATTAAGGACGTCAATAGCCCAACACATATCATAATAATATTTTATTACAAGTTACAACTTTTACAGTAAGTAAGATTATTTTAAAAACAGGTACGACGTTTCGATCGCTAGTGCGATCATTCTCAAGTACCATTCGCACCAGTGATCGAAACGTCGTAACTGTTCTAAAAACAATCTTCCTTAATGTAAAAGCTGTAACTTGTAACAAAATTACACTTAATCAATAAGTAAACTCAAAACGAAACTATAACTTTCGTAATAACTCATTTCAGCATCTGCCAGTCAGTGAAGAAATTATCGTCAATGTGCCATATTTAACACTGAATTATTATTATAACAGCATTTTAAAACTGCACCATTTATAATATTGTTGGTTATGAGAAGAAGTTACAATTCATCATTAATATCAGTACTACTGGCAATGACTAAAGGCTTCAAGAAAATATATAATTCTGATCTTATTTTGACTTCAATTTAGCACTGTGAATTTAATATTTGTTTTATTTGTAGCTTTCAGTTTACTTATGACTTATTAATATCACTCTGTAAGTTGGAGGAAGTTAAATTATAACAAAGTTGTATCATCTCAGTTAAACAAAATACGTTCTTAACACTGTTGACTAGATGCTAAGAGGACTCACTTATAAAGGAACGTTATCATTAATCGCGAGAAACTGTAGGAAAGAAAAGAAATAAAAAGCAGAACATGGCGAATTCTTTATGAATTTTACTTTTCATACAAATTTGTTTGTTTTATTATTTGTAAACATGAAACAGCGCACTAATAAGGATAATACTGTATATTCAATATACAGAAATCTATCTTTTAATGTTATTCAGTACTTGTGAATTGTCTAAAAAAATATCTACACCATAGAAAAAATATCGTAATTTCTAAGAATATTATGATCATTGGATATTATAATTTTAACTTATTTCACAAATGAATAATTATTAAGATAACATTAGGCGTTGTTTGTATTAGCTAAATTCAGCTACCGAAGCTTGTTACACTTTTCCATATTAACTGTTTAACTGCTAATTACTATTAACGTCATCTCTCGACCAAAACGAGTGGTTATGTGTAGCTACTGTAAATACTATTTTATTTCCTCTATTTTTGCTCCAAATAAATTATTGGTTTGTTAAAGCTTCACTGACGACAGATATTTGCAATGAATCAATGAAAATTAAAAATACCTCAAAAATTAGGACACTTTTGAATGATAAGACCTTTAAAAGAAGAGTAAGCAGTAGCTACTGAGGTTAACATCGCACGATGTATTTTTATTTTCTCGCAGTATTTTATGTAACGCTGTTAAACTCAGAAAGTTCATAAGGCAAATATTACAATAATTTATTCTATACAGAAACTTAACATTTTAACTAACTTTGTGAGTCTTGTAAGTTGGAAATTATATTCGATAACACAAGCAATATCGCAGGTTTACATTTACTGAGAAATTTTCCACAGTCTTTTGTTGTTGTTGGAGAACCATCGCAGTCCTCAATGCATTTGATCTTCATAAGATTTTTCGGATTTTTTTTATTGACTGACCTATCATTTTCCCAAAACAACAAAGCTTCAATTTAACTGTTTTTAGATAAGAGAAGTTGAGTACCGAAATAAACTTGTTTTTCAAGTTAGTTCTCTAAAATAAACTGTTTAGAAATGAAACCATTTGTTAGTAGTCTTACACTGATTACCACAGTTAACTGAAATGCATTGTATCTGTCTATCTATTTTTTTGCGACAATGCACACGAATTTTATGTAAAGACTCGACAGATGTGACAGGCATCTACAATCTCACTTAGTTTCTCTATTTTCCTTTTTTATTTTTGGAAAATTCAAGTTAACAGCTTGGCATTTCTCCAATTCGTATGTTATTTCAAGGAAAGATAGATCGGATTTTAACATAAAACTACTTAACTTCTATTTACAAGATTAAGATTTGAAGTTATTTGGGCATTGCATTATGTGTACTTCTGATGAGGGCTCATAAAATATTTCATTCTATAAAACAGAATTAGAGAACTGATGTTGGTTAAGGGGTTTGAGACCATGGGTCCTCTTCACTACTCTATCTTAAGCACATGCACAGTGGAAATAAGACACAATGGTTCCAAAGCTTCACGAGGCTATCGCTGAGTTTTGACTCTATATTAAGATTTATGACTCATTTACATTGATTAACAGTCCAATCTCAATGGTATTTTCACCACTGTAGGCGCACATTTCTGTTGGAAGTTGAGGCTGTTTGTTTACGAATGGAACAATACTCACCAAAATTCATTTCATGAAGCTCCCTGTATGTTGTTTTTGTTAAAAATTGTGTTCCATTGAATGCTCACTGGTCTTCAATACACTATCCTTGTGATTAGATATTTTTATTGAAATTTGGGCTGTTTTATAACCTCGTAAGATGGTCGTCTTGAATCTCCCAGTCAATTTCATTGTTTTTGTTATCGAAACACTCCTCTTTCAAAGTCACATTTTAAACCTTTTCTTTCTTAATAAAGAATGAGGCACACAAAAACCTGTTTAAGCTATTTATACTGGTGTAGTATCCAAATGGGGCATATCTGTTACCTGTTTACTTCTTAAATAATGGCATAGTTAAAAAAAAAAGATTAATGGGGCTTATAACTCTTTGGCCATGCAGCGTATAAAAGGTGCTGCGATTGTCATTAGACTGAGTTTGAATCAGGTCAAGTCAACCATACTTTATAACGTTATTTAGGTGATCATGCTGAAATTCGCGTAACGTTATTTTTGTAATTTAGCCAAATCATACTGACGGTTTATAATTCACTTTTCAATGTTTAAGTAGAAGTAATTTATGCCATGTAATGTTTCATTAGCTTGAAATAAGCGGCTGTTTTGATCACTCATTACGTAAGCTCATTTTAACTATTATAACTTTATTGATATCAATGCCATATACAGATAAGAACACTCAGAATGTACACCCAATATTATGAAAAGTATAATACAAAATGCATTGTCACGAATTATCTTATGCTAATATGGCCAACAATCAATCCGAGATAGTTAATAATGGAATTGTATTCGCGCGAGTTAAAAAATAAACGAGCACATCAAACGAAATCATTCTTCTCTCATTAGCAGCATCTAATTTTATTTATTCTAATATATAAATGCCACATCTTATATTTAATAACATGAGAGCTGCGCTCCTTTACATTTCACTTTTGTTTACAATGTCCATCCATGTTAGCTGTTTTCTAATGAATCTTTATTTGCAGCTTTCAGAACTCACTAAACTCTCGCTCGTTAGTTTTGTAGTAATTGATTTATTGCTAGAAATTTTATCTGTGATACTTTGAATTGTCAGACTAGCAGAAAATTAGAGTTTATTATTTCCAAATGGAGCTTAATTTGCCTTTTGGAAAACAAGGGTGGATATATAATAGTAAAACTTAGAACATTTAAGTACACGTGAAAGTAATGTCAAGACCATTACTTGTATAGAATATTTCAACTAGTCCTGTAAATACAATTCAAATAGAAAATGACCTTATCTTGAAATAAAAATAATAACAAGTGACAATATATTTGATCCAACTCAATTATATAATTGGTAAGTTATTAATTCAATGTTACCGTGATGACAAACTTTTAAACGCATATTGAAAAGAGCTGTTATGATTGTAATCGTTTTGATGTAGTAAAGTTATTGGATGGATCAAAAGTTTGAAATGTTTCTGTGTATTTAACTCTTTAAATACCACGTTTATAGATAAACTGCTGTTATGTTAGAGCAAAACTCCACAGTGGGATATCTGTGCTCTGTTCACAGCGGGGAATCGAACCCCGGATTTTAGCATTATAATTTCGTAAACTTACTACTGATCCACCGGGGAACTATAGATAAACAACTGTATCATAGTCAGCCTTATATTTCGATACACGATAAATCAAGTTTAAGATATATTTTTTACTAGTTATGTGAAATTGTTTAGAATTTAGAGTTTACAGCGTTATATGTGCCTATGAATCTCATTATTCTCTTTCATTTACTGTATCTTATACACCAGCATGCCCCTGTCTCTACTGGTTTACTTATTTAGTCTTTCTCTCACTCTTTCTATCTATATATTTTTTTCTATACATATGTATATATATATGTATGTATGTATCTCCCCATCTTTAACTAATAAATATGCAATAAAAAGTAATTCTTGGAAAGCGGATTGTTTTCTTTGTATAAAACATTAACCACCTTTTTTTGAATACTGTTTAAGAAAAACGCTCAACTTTTATCCTATGGAGACCAATTACTGTAAAATTAATGACATCTTATGATCACTATTTTATCTATAAATTATTATTTTTTTAAATTTATTTTGCAAAACGACGATAAACGTAGATCGTCGTCTTGATGAAACGCCACTTTTATTAAACAGGCTCTACACTGTATGCACATATATATATATATATACTTTGTTTTTAATGAAAAGGCAGCTTTTTATCCTATGTGATTACTTAAAGTGGGGAATTAATCTTTTATTCATATGGTTATCTTTCATTTTTAAACAGCACAGTATATTTGACAAACTTAGATTAGCCGAATATGCGAGAGAAAAAGTAAAAATTCCGTAAAAATGAAAACGAAGCTAACGAATCCCGTTATCCAAACTTAAACTTTCAACGCATAAATGTGCAAACATATAATAGAAGGTCTCAGTTCAGTATTTCACGACTTTTTAAAACTAGATTGAGATAAAAAATGCAATTTTACTCTGTGGTACATTCAAATAAAAATCTACATTTGTTTGTATAGAATAAGCTATGAAGAGTTTTAGATATTTTTTCAAAATTACGCTTGATTGCTGTGACGTGTGATTTTAATCAAGTTTTATTGCCGTTGACATCTAGCTTGAAACATATATTCAACGTTTTCCAGAGCTCAGTAAGATAATGCTAGTAACGTAATTGTGCATATTTTCGCGCTTTACAAAGAAGACTATGTTTTACTTCTGTAGCTTCGCATTTGTGAAATATTGTTGAAGGCGGGAACTTTAATACTCAGTGAAGTTTTGGGGGTATATTAGGTGTTAATGTCAGCTATTCTTACATAAAATATTAACTACTTGAAATATGAAGTCATATAAGGGATTTTAGTGCTTTGGGTTAAAATTCTTATGAGCAAAGTCATGATAAACATATGTGCACCTTTACATTCATAATGTCAGAAAAACACGTAGGTTCAAGAAGTCTTGATACAAAATGATAGAAATCCTATAACTCGAGCGCTTTCGAAAGGTGGACCTTCCTTCTTCAGGGGCAAACTAGGAACAGTGTGCACCTTTACAGATACCATGACGAATCCAGTTACCCCTATAGTAGCAATGTGATCCGATATGTAACAGAATTATTAACATACCCAAACTTCTATTTTGATGAAATTACAATAGTTATATTGTATTTGAAAAGATAGCTTTTATATGCGGAAACATCTGTTAGCTGAGTTATTGCACAGATCTTTGAATATAACGTTGATAAATGGAAACATCGGCACACGTAGATCATGAAAGTTGAATTGTTCAAAACTTGAAAATAGCGTTGATAACTGGACCAATCGTTGGCTGAGATGTTGCAAATGAAATATCTGCTCAAGCTTTTCGCCAGACACTAATCATAGCAGAACCGT
>NW_013665659.1:811330-827270 GCF_000517525.1 Limulus polyphemus
GATCTGTGCAAGAACTCAGCTAACAGATGTTTCCGCATATAAAAGCTATCTTCAAGTTATATTGTACGAAATTATGTATTTAGTCGCATATCTTGGTCGTTTTCATGTGGCATGATACTGGATTTTGAATAATATTTTTATTTTCGTTTCTTAACGTAGAAATTTAATTCACTATCGATGTTTCTACGACTTTGAGTTTCTAAGTAGAGAAATTAAAACAACGGTTTATTACAAATCAGAAATGTCACTCTCAAGATGCAATCAACGATTTAAAACAACATTTTTTGTTGTTTTATACCGTACGTTCCCAGGCTCTCAAATGCTATCCAAAAATACTTAGTTAAAAACTACCACATGGATTTAGATGTGAAAATTTCTCTCATACCAACAAGAAAAATTCGGTCATCTTGTATTGTACAAATTTATTGAGAAGGGCACTTTAGGTTTCTTGTATCAAATTACATGTAAAGACTGAAAACTTGTCGATAAATGTATACAAGATTAAAAGAACATTGAAAAGCCCCTTTCCTAGTGTTTGAGCACATGGCAAAAATATACATTTTTTTGTGTTTTTTCGGATGCTAAAATCATAAGCACAGAAAATGATATAATTAAAATAAAAATGAAAGCTCCCCTTATTAAAAAAACCTAGCATTAACCAGTACTCAGTGGTAAATATATATCTATTTTGATTTTCTATATTTAACAGTTGTGTTTGATATTTTATTACTTTGATACAGGAACACGTAATGGTTTCGTATCATTATTATATCTACCTGACGATGCAAGCTAATCCTAACGAAACAATGTGTTTTTAAAAACATATCACTTGTTTTATCCGTAAACACAACTTTAATTCACTCTTGAAGGGTAGTTAATCTAGGTCGAACTGTCTTTGTTTTTGTTTGAAAGGTTTCTGAAAACGTGTTGAATAATGTAACTTAGATAAATCATCTTTTCAATGGCTAAAATACCAAAAGAAGAAAACTAGCACGAGGAAGACAAAACTCTAGATGTTAAAAATAATAATAATGAAAAGACTAGAGACAAAAAGGACGTAAAATGACAAAATTACGATATATCAACATATAATTAATCATTACTGATTCCCTTTCATCCCTAGATATTACACAAGGGATTTTATTAGAAAACATGTTACAGGGTTTTAATACTTACATTCGTCCTTGTCCTTGGCTGTTACTGTTATCACTGTATGTTGGATGTCTTCGTCCTCGTTCACCTCAGCCTCATACAAGGCCTGGTCGAAGTAAGGCGGATTATCGTTTTTGTCGCCGATCCCAATTCTTATGTACTTGGTAACTGTACATAATAAAAAGAAACAAGAAACCGCCATGTAAAATCATAAAAGTGATGAATAACTCCTGATGAGAAATAATTAATATTTAGGTCATTTCAGATTATCAAATATGCACTTAAAATATAACTCACTTCCTTGAATATACAGCCGAAACAAAATATTACGTCTCCAAATTAAACTTACTTATTTCAATATAAGAAGTGATACAGATTTCTTAGCTATTCCACTAATTAGCCACTCAAAATATTAACTATTCAGTAACTTTTTACGAACAATCTGCACATAAAAAGATAAATGCAACCTCTCTCTGTAAGTGTATATATATATATATTTATAGAGAGAGAAAGGCGAGTAAAACAATATTTTGATCAGAAAAGTACAAGTTAAAAATAATCACAGCATAATCACTGTGTGCATAGAAAACAGTATAATGTAAGGAAATACTGGACTTTCATTTGCAAATGTGACTGGAATTTGACTGTTACTATCTTGACCAATCGAAGTGGCGAGAAACTTATAAAAAACTAACAAATCCGAAGGCCTATGGCCCACATTTTCAGGGCTACTATATTGCAGATTTAATGCTTGAACTACTATTTTGCACCTTTTCAGTTTAATGATCATTGTCACTATAATGCAAATATAATTTCTTTAACCAAGTCACAACGATAGTTATTAAGCCTACTTATTTAGGTGCTTTAATGTAAGTCAATGTAAATCCTCGTAAAAGTGTCTTCGCAAAATACTCGGGTTACCTAAGAGGTTTGGTGAAAAGTTTTACCTTTGGGCAAGCCACAGACCAGAGAAGATTCATTCGTTTGGCACCATTTAGAAGTTGGTGAGTCTAGCAGTTTAGGAGAAAGTGTTTTCGTGAAATCCCCGGATTCCCCAAGGGGTGGGGTGAAACGTTTTATCCTTGTGCAAACCTCAGGACCGAGACGATTCGTTTGGTACCACTTAGAAGTCGGTATGATCAACGGCTTAGGAGGATTACGTGACACACACAGAGACACTGAATCTTATTGTATATAAAAAATATATCGTGCTCATTTTCAGGTTTTGTTCAGTTACTCAGTTTACTATGTGGTTTGTTCAATGAGGTGAGTAGCGTCAGTTCAGAATGTGTCATTCCACTTAATTTTACGAGTTGTAACCTTTAAGATATTTTAATTTCATAGATACAGTTTTGGCCAAAATGTTTTCAAATTTTGTACAAAATGAGATCATTGTTATTAAGACGGAACATAAATACACTTAGCGCTGTCAAACTGAAAAATGTATGTTATATTAGACATTTTCATATGTAATTTGTATAATGAGACAGGTTTCATGGACATGAGGTCCTCCTCGTTCTCTAATAACCTCTGCAAGGCAACGTGGCATGCTGTCGATGAGGTTATTGATGTAATCCATCGTGATTTTATCCCAACTTGTCAATAGAAGGCGCTGCAACTCAGCTACAGTAGCTGGTTTAAAGTCGTGGTTAGCAATTTTCTGGCTCAGTTCTGCCCAACTATTCTCAATGGGATTACAATCTGCAGACTTTGCTGGGCATGGCAATCTTGTAACATCCTCCTGGTCGAGATAATTCTGTACAATACGTGCACTGTGGGCAGTGGCATCGTCATCCTGGAGCACAAGGTATTGCCAAACCTTGCCCTAGCATATAGTAGAAATATCGTCTCTATGTGATGCTTGTAGGAGGTGACGTTTCTCTGGAGGATATGATGACATTTTTTTTCAACCATGATGATTAGCTGCCCAAACATGTACAGCACCATCTCCTGTGTGTTCCTTGTGAGAAAGACAGTCTTCTCTCATCTGTTTTCCAGGAAAAAAAACGAACATGAATCCTACCATCGGCTTTAACAAGCCGAAAACAGGATTCATTTGAAAATATGACATGTCGCCAGTGTTCTAACTGTAAGTTGGCATGATGTCTTGCCCAAGTAACACGGTGATGGCGGTGAATTCTGGTTAATATCAGTTTGAAGATAATTGCACAATAACCTTGGTTGATCAGTCTCCCATTTACTGTTCTTCTTGATAACCTGGAATGAATGTGTTCATGCCATTACTGTCGTAAGAGGTTGCAAGACTTCTTTCAAACTTCACATGTTAACCTGATAAAATCGCGGTAATCCGGGGAAGTAGATTTTCGGCGTCTACCAGCAGACTTTCTTGGAACAACGTTTCCTGTAGTCCGATGACGTTTCAGGATACTTTAAAGATACAGCACACTGGGTGTACCCTACTGTTCTGGTGTTCATACCAATTCTGAACAGTCGAACAATTTGACGCCCTATAACTTTTGGCACGTGAAGAGGCATGACTCTACGCCAATTACAGAAAAATTGTCTGAACAAAGCGTTGATGTGTTTCGAAAAAGGTTATACCAAAAACACACTCTTTTATACAAAACAAGTGCACATGTGTGTTTTGACGAACAAATGCTCAGAACAACATATAGAGTTCAGAATAACAACTCGTTCATGTTTGCCCGATTAGATGCTACCTTCTCTGTTACAACTCAGGCTTTACTCAATAACTACTGCATGCATGTAGACAATAACATTAGTATAGAATAGTATGCAAACATTTCGGCCAAGACTGTATAAATGTATTCGTTTGTGAAAGGAAGGTGATGTTCTTATATTAGCTCCAATCATATATGAGCTTACATTTTTAATAGCCCTAGGCATAGTGTAACTTCTCCTGGCATGTCATTTTTACTTCTTTTTCAAAAGAAAGATAAGTTAAACGTAACGTTTAAAAATCATACGAAAATAAAAGGATAAAATAGACATTTGAAATTTGATAAGGAATAATAAATATCGTTGCTTTTTACTGTCGTCCAACTTCCCGCAATGATACTTCAGATTGTAGAAGAAGTGTAATAAGGTATGGTCTATCTTGTGTTATTCTAACTTGAGAATGGAAAATTTACTGTACAACGCAATAAATTCTAGCATCATTAATGACGTAATAACTATTTCATCACCACCAGATATGGCGTAACAATGCAATTTACATTGTAAGCTTTCACAATTTTGGAGAACAAATTAATAAAATGTTGTAATAATTAAGTGTATAGTGATGAACACACATTTTCAATATACCCCCATAACGGTCTAGGTAATATGCCTTTATAAAGTTTAAAATTATAAGTCTAAAAAAACACAGATATGCATTGTTTACGTGACGGATGGATCGATTAATAGAAATAATTAAACATAATAACGGGGAAATGAAATGTTCGCTTAAATGTAGCATTATCGCAAGTAAAATTGCTGCTAAATTTAGATTTCTTAGGGACACATAGACTGAACAGAATAAATAATAATCTATACATAAAAACAGCAGATATATATATATATATATAGATTAACGCTAGTAATTAAACTGAATGACAAGGATTTGAGATGTTTAAATGTAACATGAACACACAAAACATTACTAATATATAATAACTTTTCATACTGAACATTATCCTCCATTAACAATCTAATGTGTTCTGGATGTTGGAATATTAATAACTGCGACATATACAACCATCCCATTAAAATAAGCTTACTGTTACATGCTATGAACAGTACTTTCGTGACATACGTACGGTATAAATCGAATTGATAATTATATAATCGTAGGAGAAAATTTTTATTCTTTCAGCTGATCGTACTTTAAGTAACAAGTTCATAGAGATTGTGCCTTAGCTACAGGTGAAAGGTTTTGATCTGTATTTATTAAAGGAGTGTGTTTATGTTAGTTGTAGTCATAATAGTTCTTATCACTTCCATATTGTTCAGTGACACTTCCATGATGTAAAGTGAAGTAAGTGCCCTTGCAAATATAAGTAGACCTTTACCACTCACACGCTCACAGAGCACTAAACAAGTTACTTCCAGAGTAGTGAGGCTTGGTGGATAGGGCGGTTGACTCGCAATCTGCATGTTGCGAGTTCGAATCCCAGTCACCAAACATGCTCGCCATTTCAGCTGTGGGGACGTTATAATGTAACCATCAACCTCACTATTCGTTGGTAACAGAGTAGTCAAGGAATTGGCGGAGTGTGGTGTTGACTAGCTGCCTTCCCTCTAGTCTATCACTGCTAAATTAGGGACGGATAGCGCAGAGAGCCTTCGTGTAGCTTTGCGCGAAATTCAAAACAACCGATCCAAAGCAGTGAGATAAACAAATTCCAATTAGAGATCTCGTAAAATATTGATTGCCCAAAACATTCGTCTTAGCGAAAAAGTAGAGAAAAGTATATAGAACAAAATTCCAATTTTAGCGTTTCCATTCTTAATGGTATACTTTATCAAATTTGTAATAGAACGAAATATGCTATTAATCTGTATATCGCGGCTGTCATCTAGCCAACAGAAGAGTCGGTATAACGAAGTGCAATGTGAGCAGTAGACCACCTTACTGTAGTAGTACGGGGCGTAGTGAGTCGTGGAGGTAGCTGTCCATAGTAACTAAGATAGTAGAGAAAAGGTGATAGGTAGCTTATATTCATAGTTTAATAGCAGCGTTACTCGGCGTTGCCCGGGTTTTCGAAAAACTACTCTCCCTGTTTCCACATATTCGATAGGTAAAATATATTTTGTGAATTTATGAAAAAACAACAACAACCTTATTTTTGGTTTTTGAAAATAAACCACCTATTCGTTTTAAACCAGGGCTTCTTGATGAACGATGTTTTTCCTTCACTGACAAGTATAAATATGGAGAATATTTAGATTATCTTATACACATATGAGTACCCGTTCTGGCGAACAGGATAAGCCTAGCTCTATTCCCCCCCCATCTCCCCTCAAATATTAAAATTTCAAACGTAAATATATATGTAATATTATGTTGAATTTGCATTAATGTAAATTTAATATATTTTTATGAATGTGATACCGTATTCACATTATTAGTATATGAAATATACTATAAACAAAATGCAATATTGTACTTTATAATGTATCAAAAGAAAAAATCTACTTTCAGGTATTGAACCACTAGAGAAAAAAAAAGTTGAATAAAATATATTCTCTGACTTGACTTTAATCTCATTTTATACAATAAATATTATAATGTATGCCTTACGCTTTTCGCGTAGTCTATCTTATGGTAGACAGCCTAATTTTATTTTATAGGCTAGGCCTACTGTTTGCTTTTCACACACAACATTCCAATTCTGCATACATTTGTTTTGTGTATGAGGTTAAATATATGATGTATTAGTAGATGTATAGTTAATGATCTATACCTACATAGGCCTATAATGCTATATTCTAAATTAAGTATTAACTCAAACTTACCCCAAAATGTTAAGTCTCTGTAGCATTTGTTCGTTTAATGTATACGTTGTGACGGATTTATTATCGTATATTTATTTTAATATCGACGTTTGTTTAGATTAAATTTATATTTAGAAAAAAAAATGCATACCTTATACTGTTAAATATGTATTGCGAAACTCCCGCCTTGTATTGTTACGTAATCTGAAATTTCGAGAAACTCTCCACACACCTATAAATATAACCAACGCGACATATCTATTATTGGTTTGCTATAGTTGGTGTGCTATAAACTTCGGAAGCTATAACTGTGATTGCTTATTAATCGGAAAACTTAAAATATTTGACCAGGAACATTTATAAATTTCGAACATTACAAACCATTTAATTTCAGTGGATTCACATCGGACATTAGTACTTTTACGAAGATATTATATAACTTCAGCGGCAAAAAACCTCGACCTGTAATCGGCGTGTAATCAGCGAAAACTACATAGCTAGCTAGCTCCCTATTAAGTGAATTGTACCTACGTCAACTCTCATCGTGATCCTTCGATAAAACATAAAATTAATTTATAATTATAAAAGGGCGTGTCTGTATGTGTGTGTGTAACCGCCCTAGCTTCAAGAGGAAATACCCTAAAAACCTGAGATTTTGCACCCATACTAAGTGGATCCTGAGGGTGTGAACCTGTGTATTATTACTTATCTTAACTACGTGCGTGCGCGCATGCGCACCCCATAGTATATCCTGCACTATATCAGTTAAGTTACCATCTTCTCATATATAGAAAAGCCAGTGCGTTTTGGTAACAATAGGTTCCAACAATGATTTTTATGTCATGTTGCTTAGCAACAAAATTACAACTTAATATTGTTGTTACTCTATGTAATGAATGTGTAAAATGAAATGTATATACAGCAAAACTTGAATTATATTTGTTAATTTCTAAATTTTGAGTCTCCGTTGATTAACGAGGTTTGTTTTTATTAAACACTTTGATGAAAATAGAAAAATAGAAAATAGAAAACAGAAAATACCTTAATTCAGAAACGAATTAAGTTTAAAATTGGATCGATATTTTTACTTTTGTGAACAATTTTAGGCACTTGCTAAAATATACCAACCTAATAACCTGTGCGAAGCTGGTTACTTTCGCTAGTATCGTATAAAAATGATTTTAAAGATACGGACCGTATGAATCACATATTCAACGTTTTACTGTGTCTATTATTGTAAGATTACAATAAAATATTTTAAAACCACCCTGAATGAATTTCTTAAGATTGTTTTTCAATGTTTTTTTTTTTAAATCGTAGTCGAGCATGATATTTAGAATTACGGAAGAATGCAAATTATTCTCAGATTTGCAAGTTATAGAACTATACACCCTATCTTGTATACAATAAAAACCAATAAGTTCGTTACTGTATTTAAACTAATCTCATTTAATATTCGAGTTCATGGACAGCATACATAGCAACTGTCTCCAAGACTCCCTAGATAGATTGAGTTGTTTGCCTTTTAAAAAAATGTGGCCTAACAATTAATCATTGCATTTAACTGTTAATTAAAATTGGGGTTTATAGCGTCAACAATGTTCGCCATGACACCGTTAGATCAGCTCCAAAGCTTTTATAAATTTAAATACGTAAGCGAAATTCATTAAAAAGAAAAATAATCAAAGTTTATCAATATTCAAGGCTGACCAACAGATCCTATCAGATGAACAGTCTTATTACCGTAGTAAACATAGTGAGATGAGGTGTTCTATTAAACTATGATGGCAAGTGTCACTCAAAACAAACACTCGATAAACTCATCTTCATTCACCAAGTATATACACTTGTGTTTGTTGATATGGTTGAATGTAATATAAATTCTTCATTTGATACATTCTTTTAGTGTAGTATGTGTAAGCTAGTTGTCTGTTACATCTAGGAAACATAGCTGTACGCTAACATACTGAAAATAACAACTTTGATTTAACAAGTTAATTTTTCACTCACAAACTCCCAATCACTACTGACACACATGTGTGTAGTTTCTGTATTGATATAATTATTTTCAATGAAGACGAAACACGATATATCTATGTCGTGATTAATACCCTATAGGATCACCTAAAGTTATTTATTAATTAGTTATATTTTTGTTCATAAATGAAATATATTAATTAATCTTAAGATATATTTCCTTTTCAAGTAGTCCTTCAAGCTTAAGGACAATATAACCCTAAAATTCGAGGTTAGTACAGTACAGATATTCCATTCTGCAGCTTTTCGCTAAAATACGAAAAACAACAAGCTTTAAAATATCACTAAGGTTCATATATAAAATAAATAGTGCAGAATATTTTTTCCACAAGTAGCTTTTTCCTAAATAATGATAATAAAAATAGAGCCCCCAGTGGCACAGCGGTATGTCTGCGGACTTACAACCCGATACCCGTAGAGCACAGACAGCCCATTGTGTAGCTTTGTGCTTAATTACAAACAACCAACAACAAACAATAAAAATAGACTATAATGTTCAAAACACCCATTTGCTCTATCAACTATAAAGTTCCATTATAATACAAAATCCCTATTTACCAAGTAACATATTTCATTTTAAATCCTGAGTAGATTAAAATCTGTAGATCATTTTGGTGAACTATACAAAAATAAGTTTGCTAAACCCGTAACTCCATGTATAAACAAACACCTTACGACTAGTATAGTGTTTGCTATAGATACAGTTTGTTTGCAAACACATTAGTTGGTGAAAAGTAAGCTTATAGAGGGGGTTTATAATGTGATCTGTGATCACTAAGTGATTTACAACTTCTTGTATGGATAACTCAAATAAGATAATCAGTTATAACACGGTTCACAGTTATGATGTTTTTTAGTATCCAAAGAACTATAGCTCACGAAACAAATACTATTCTAGAGACTTATGAAGGCAACAGGATAACCTTGAGAACGTAAGCTCTACAATATATAACTTCATTTTTGGACCATAATGTTTGATAATTGATTTTTCAATTTTATTGGGAAAAGCTATATATAAATGTTTGTTATAATAAAAAACTAAGTATATAAACATTGATTTTTATGTAACTTAGTGAATAATGGAATTAATAACTCATTCTAGGAGTAAAAACGACTTGATTCGAAAAGTTAGTAAAATAAACAGTTTTTTCTGGGGCTCATGTTGTTTTTACTCATAGAAATAAATATATTTCTATATGAAATATTGTATGTATATATATATATATACCTGTATAACATTCAGGGATCTTGCAAATGGTGATAATTATAGACGTAGGCTTAAAAAACATATAATTGCAAAACAAATGTTTTTAATTTTCAAAAGAGATAAATAAACCATAATATCAATCCAATTCAACTAAGTTAAACCCATCATAAACTCAACTTTGGTGAGTGAATAGGCGTTTAGAAAGAAGTAGAAAGAGACAAGGCTTAAACATTATATTCTATGTGCACAGATGGAAGTCAAAGTGCGCATGCCACAACATTTTACAGGTGCCATGATATTGTATATTTGATGTCAGAGTTATCAACTATTCATTTTACCCTACAATCCTGATTCAATGAAAGAAGAAAGTGAATACCTGATATAACATACAGGGATATTAAGAAGAAGAAAAAACAACATTTTGGAGGTTATACAGGTTATGCAATATGTAAACTGTAAGATAGACACAAGTATTTCTATTCTTCACATAAATATAATTTTGTATTCCAACTTTTTTATTCTCTTATTACCGCATTTCGTCTAAATTCACAAAGACAATTCGGAATTCATGTTTATATTTCTTCTCAAATACGGGGTCGGTCCAATGGACCCGACCATATGCACATTCGTATAACAAGTACTACTTGGTTCTAACCTTATATCTATGAACAACATGTTATTTTACCATATACCCTTATGTAGTATGGCACTTTGTATAATTCATGTTTGGGTAATAAATATCCTATCGATATTGTGATGATAAAGGTTTATGACCTTCAGGAAGCACGAACTAAATTAGTATAACTTATCCGAATTAATTACATTTGGAGATAAACTGTTATTAACTTAAGGTTCTCTGATATAAGAGTGAATCGAAATGTTGGACTACTAATAAAACTGATTCAATTTTCTGGAATTACTGGCCATTTATTTTAATAGGAATTGTGTTGAGATCCCATTATGTGTTACAAACTTAAAAAAAAACAGCTTGAATCTTATTGATATGCACGTTGATTCGTTGGAAATACACAAAAAGTTAAAAAAATAAAAGGGGCAACGACTCTGGTTCACTTTAAAGCAAAGTTTTACTTTTACAACTATGATCTAACGTACGTTAAGCTGCTGGTTAAAATAATCTAAACCTGAATAACTCAAGATTTATTTTCTAAACATTTATAAGCATCTGGCACCTTACCATCTTGTTTATCTTATGCTTGATGTTATTCTAGTTAATAACGGAATCATAAAGCACCCTGATAATAGTACTAACTTGTATAATGATAATTGACTGTCCCACCTGAGGAAGAAACTATCGACCCTAATGTGTCTGAGAAGAAGTCTATTTTGTTTTTCACTTACTTTAGTGAAATAATTCTACCCATGCTTTCGTCAACCATACATAAAAGGCCAGTTATAACTTATTGAATAACCTTGTAACAATGGGTTTTTCCACAGTGAAAACCACACAGTGGAATAGAAGGTAAAAGCATAAGCATTCAGAATATGGATAATTGTAATTTTATATTGTCCCCCGGTGGGATAGCGGTAAGTTTACGGACTTACAACGCTAAAATCTATGGTTCGATTCCCCGAAGATAGCCCACTATGGCTTTGCCCTAAAACAGATTCATTGTAAATCAACATTAACTTATGTACCATCCCGAGTTCTCTCTCTCTCTCTCTCTCTATATATATATACATACATATATGCTAGCATAAACTTGAATTATTTAAGAATATATTTCTATACCCCTTCTCCTTATAATACCTTTTTCAATAATTGAAAATGATCTCGCATTTTCTTCAAAAACTTAAATTTAAGAAGTATTCTAAATTCAAACAATGAGAAGTTATCGAACTAATATAATGGCAAACAATCCTCATTAGCCGCGGCACTTGAAATTCTTTTAGGCAGGATTAGAGTAAATTAATCGATGAGACCTTTGCTTCCCCTTTTTATTAGCTATATTTTTGTGTGTCAGCAATACCAAGCGTGGAGCCTGTGTATACCCGATTCGATTTTATTACTCATCAGGATATCTACTAGCCTACCCTAAAATTGAATTTCTTTTAGGCAGGATTAGAATACATTAATCTATGAGACTTATGGCAAAGTCAAATATATCAATCGAAAGGGTTTGACCTCCTGAGTCCCAAACTGTAACTAGATCTCAAATCGGTCAAGAAATGACGAAGCTTTGAGCTACAAATTTGTACTTGAAAAAAAAAAAAGAACTCAGGGCTGTTCTATGAGCCGCTCAGCCACGGTTGAATATGCCTGGAGGTAACATGAGTCGTTCTGGTTTAACTGAATAAAGTTCTTTAATTTTGTCTAAATAAGCCATGACTAGATAGCAGACGAACAATAGCTCAACTCAAGCTTCAGTACCTTGAAGCTAAGCTGCAAACAAAAGTAATAAACCAGTAAATTTACCAGCGTGGAAACATAAGCTTAGTCAGCACACGAACACTGTAGAAACGGAATCTATGTATTTACTGGAATAAAATATTTTAATAAAGAAAATAATTCATAAGAAGTTTGCTTTTCAAAACTATTTTACTTTAATTTATCTTATAAGAACGGCTTTGATGACTGGAACAACTTTGCAAACGTTTATGTTATAGATAGCATAAATTATATTTCATCAGGGTTTCGTTTTTCCGTTAATCAGTAGTAACATTCGAGGTGTGTGTGTGACATCTGAATTGTGAATTTTGTAAGGAATTTCATACAATACGATTTCTTTATAAAATAAACCAAATATTTGTAACCTCGACAAAGTTATGAGATACAATTTATATTTAAATTTAAGATATTACATTGAGTAAAAGAAACAAACAACTAATATTTGTTTCTTTATACATGAGTGCTATTTTTATACTTGTATTAAGATATTTTGCTTGGAATTTAAATAGCAAGAACGTGCAATGCATTTACATGTTTTGTGCAAAATAAATATTTAAGGTAATATAAAACCGTAAAAATGCAAGCATTTCCGAAAATGTCATGTTATGCTCTTAGAAGACAACAACCAAATAACATTTCTAGATCGTTTTTGCCTCATTGTGACTTTTGTCCAATCAACACACACTTTATCATTTTATATAGACTCTGTATGAATGGTGCCAATGTGAATAGCCGCCTAAAAGCATAAAATGACTTTCTCGTACTCGTTGTTTAATGAGTAGATATTCAGATTTTTGTAAATTCCAAAGATACTACATTGTTGTTTATTTCTCATTCACATGACAAATTAAGGATTGCGTATCTCTTCGTTTCGAATACAGTACACAAACAAAACTGTATTTGTAAAGAAATGGTACCATTCAACCATTGTAGTTGACCTGCCAACCAGGAAAAAAAAGATACATAACAAAAGGTATTTTTTGTTAAAAGTAGGTACCCATCATATATCAACTCTAAGTAGGGTGGGGATTAGGGTGAATGTAGATGCCACCTTGGCATTTGATCTTTAAACTAACTTTCAAGGTCTTATCGGTCAGGAAGGTAAATCTTTGTAATATTGAAATAACTGTACATAAGTCTAAGGGTATCAGCAAAAGATATAATAGTTAAATCATTAAAAACACAATGGTACAGAGTAAATGAATATGTCGGCATGTGACCTGTTAGTATGTCACGGCTTATAGTGTACATGTAGCGTTTTTTCCTTAGTTGGGCATCAGTTTGACAGAGAAGTGGCTTTATAATGGACATAAATGTTTCTGTGTTCAAATAATAAGTAAAATATATTGAATATAACTATTTAACAGCAGTTAAAGTCATTATTATGTAATTAAGAAGTAAAAAAAAGGCTGTTAAAACAATTAATTAACTTTTTTAAATGAATGAAATGATGTTTTATAGTAAGGAGGTATATTGGATTTCTTTCATGATTTTATTTCAACAGTTAAATAGTTTTATTTATAGAGCTTTTGTTTTTCATATTCAAGATTACATTCGAGGTAAATTTCTAAAACGAACATATTAAACTGATGACCACATTACACACACACACACACACACATATATATTTATTTATATTACACTTTTAATGACATCATTAAGTCTTACAATATTAATATATTAGATAAATCTTTATCAAAGTGAGTGTTTATATAACGTAAATGACGTCTACAAGTTCATACATACCTTAAATTACATGCACCTCCTTATAAGTGTGTTCAGTGATGCATGACCAGCACATTGCAATGTTAAGCTAAAGAATTAACACAATGATTTGATGGAAACCATGTTGGAAACACAATGGGAATGCTAATGAAAGAGCTCTATGACACCAGCTAAAAATATGTCATTATATGCTATGTTAATTAGAAAAGTAAGATAATTGCATTTTTAATGAAAAATTTATGGTCAAGCTAACATGAAACTAGCAAAATTCCTTTTAACCATTACCTTAATGTCCTTTAAAACATAAATATCGTCGCAGTATATTTATCAGGTACAAAAACCTGGTCATTTTTCTTTAGAATCATCGTTTCTTACCATTGTCTCATTTCGCCCTTGTTATACAATGAAGACATTTTTACAGGGAACATCTTCATTTACAGTCACTAGGATAAATGAAGATATAATTCTATATTTAATTTACATCGAAAAACGTCGAATAATTTAGTATACGACATTGGAAGTAATTATGGAAGTGTCTTTATTGGTTTGGTTGGATTTGAATTTCGCGCAAAGCAACCCGAGGGCTATCTGCTCTTGCCGTCCCTAATTTAACAGTGATAGACTAGAGGGAAGACAGCTAATCAACACCACCCACGGCCAAAGTTTGAGCCACTCTTTTATCAACAAATAGTAGGATTGACCGCCTTATTATTAACACCCCCACGGCTGAAAGGGCGATCATGTTCGGAGATGAGCGCCCTAACCACCAGGATGGAAATGGCAAAGAAAAGAGGTATAAAAGACAAATACCACGGGATTGCTACACTTTTATCGTGTAGAAACGAACTGTGCCAAAGTATAGTCACGTGTTGATAACTTCCACCGCGATTGGTCATCCAACAAATCAGGAAGTGCCACTTCAGTATGAAGCCTATAAAATTACGGGCAATCATACAGTGCCCAGTAGAAACAGTTTGAGTTGATCAAGAATAAGACTCCATGTTTAATTAGCAGCTGTATACAAAACTGTGAAGAGAATACATGAAACTGACACTGTTAATAAAGGATGTTGTTGAGAAAACTAAAACTGTCCAAAAGTGATATTAAGTACAGTATGGTATGTTATTTACGAAATAAACGACAACTATGTAAAAAACTTGTAAATTACTTTTTTTCTAAAATACTGATGTGAATATTACTTTGGAAACAGTAAGATACACATTAGGAAGTGGTCTCAATGGACGTGGAGCTTTTCGAGAACCGTGGCACAAAAGATGTAACGAAATACAGAGATAGAAATGGACATCGGACCATAAACAAAGACGGATTATAGCTGGAGATGAATCCAAGTTCAAATTGTTAGGTGTCAACAACAGTTCGTTTGATGACGGAGAAGAGAGTGGAATCATAGACAATATACAACATCAACAGTGAAGCATGGTGGAGTCTCATTACAATCTTGGGGCTTCTCAGCCATTGATGTCAGTGATATACACAAAATTGATGGTATCCAAACTGTTGGAATGTACATGTAGGTTCTGCTATTCCCTCAGGAACATGACCCGTGAAGAGGGAATTCATTTTCCACTAAGACAATGAGCTCAAGTGTACAGAAAGTGTGGATAAAAAGTATCTTGACAATAAAGAGGCCAATGGAACCATTACAACCATGTCTTGGCATATAGAAAGCTCCGATATAAACATTTGTATTGGTTTATGAAAACAAACAACTTAGCCGAATTATTGGGAGGGAATAATACAAGGCACTTGAACAATATTTCATAGTCGTATATTGATAAACTGTATTTTAGTAGGAGGGAAATAATACAAGGCACTTGAACAATATTTCACAGTCGTATATTGATAAACTGTATTTTAGTATACAAATAGGATGTGATGGTTTGTGTAAAGCAAAGAACTCACATACAAAGTAATAATGTCTGGAGACGGCTTGA
>NW_013665659.1:827380-850747 GCF_000517525.1 Limulus polyphemus
TTTTTCTTCATTACCCATTCAAGCCGTCTCCAGCCATTATTAGTCTCAAAGTGGGTTCCTCGTCATCGAAAAAGTAATAATGTATTGTATGATATATTCGTTTTTTCTTTCGTGATTTTCGTAATAATGTTTCATACGATTAATAAATTCGTCAATTAGTGGCCATTATCGTTATCGTCGTTTGCGACTTCTGTTTCTTTGTCGCTTGAGCATTTATATTACTGTATGTCGAACCTCAACCTTGAACAAGAATTAATTAGAAGTGAGTAAGTTAATAGTAATGATTATAAGCGTAATGAATAATATGAATATGTTATTATTAAGAAAACAAATTAAGGGTTACCCGAAAAGTAAGATCTACAGTCTCATAAAATATTTTTAGTTTTTTTTTTTGAGCTTTTAATTCAACGTTAATATCATTTTAATTTGTGTAGAATAATTCATTTTAAGTTCTTTTTTTATAATTACTGTCAAGTAATTGTGAGGAGTATTATCAAGGAAAAGAGGTACACTTTACCTATATCTGTCTATGTAAGAGTAAAATATTAAAAAAAATTAAAAAGCTTTTTGTTAGAAAACAACACGAAACGATACAGTGGATTATTTTTACAATTCTTTATTCATTAGCATGACCATAAAACAAAACTAAATGACAAAAAGTTCCACATCCACATATAATAAAAGCACAATGAATGTTTATCAACAATACCACATGTATCAGCGAATAAGTTAAGTAACTACAATGAGTTAAAAACTTGTAAGTGCTTCACTAATATGCACAACTAACATAAAAATCATACCTATAGGTATTTTACAAAATACATGTAATGGTTCTTTAAACGGAAGTTTATTTCCTCTTTAATAAAAGTCGAAAGAAGAATATTAAATTGAAGTATTTACCGAGTTTCTGACGTCAAAGTACATTTTACCAATGTCAAAAATTTTTGTCCACAGTTACACGTAAAGAAATTCATATTATTTATATTTTTTCTTGTAGTTGGAGTTTAATGCATATATACATTTCTAACTAAGATTGCCCAAAAACAAACTGTAACTGATTCAGTTGCCATATTTAATAGCTCCCTCTAGCCATTAAATGAAACTTAGAAATTATTTCTTGAATAACATTCGCTACGGGTGACAAAAATTGATACTGTTTCAAACAATGTGCATAACGAGCATTGCAATAGGGTGGTTTCCCGCAGGTTATATTGATATGTTACCCTGCATGATCAATTCAAAAGATATTTAAGCTAAGC
Source organism: Limulus polyphemus (assembly GCF_000517525.1). Taxonomy (NCBI): domain Eukaryota; kingdom Metazoa; phylum Arthropoda; class Merostomata; order Xiphosura; family Limulidae; genus Limulus; species Limulus polyphemus. Next base: position 828,640 of record NW_013665659.1, read on the forward strand.
TGTGCTCAAAAATTTTAGAAAATATGAATTGCAGCATAGACATATATATATATATATATAATCCTAGCCATAACGACGTACCAGAAGAGGAAGTAGTGTTTCTATCTACTGAATTAATGCTATAATGTCTGAATATCACTGGTGGCCTCAATCTATGTCAGCAAATATGTAATATTGCTTATCTATACCACAGAAATCTTCAGTAAAAAACAACATAATATTTGAAGAATTAAGATGATTCTATCCATTACAGAATATATTGAAAAATATTTTCGAAACTAGAAGCATTTCAGTTTTGTGAGGAAGACAAAATGAAAATATTCAAAAGTGAATATATTTATTGTTTGTGTGGAAGAAAGAAAGGGAGTATAATTGTAAATAATTCAGTTCGTTTTTGTTATTTTTATTTAAAAAGAAGAAATGGGAAAATTACGAGCAAGAAAGTACAATGCTTGTGAGGAATGAAGAAAAGGAGTATATTGTGAGGAACGAAGAAATGAAGTATGTTGTGAGGAACGAAGAAAGGAAGTATGTTGTGAGGAACGAAGAAATGAAGTATGTTGTGAGGAACGAAGAAAGGGTGTATGTTGTGAGGAACGAAGAAAAGGTGTATGTTGTGAGGAACGAAGAAAGGAAGTATGTTGTGAGGAACGAAGAAAAGGTGTATGTTGTGAGGAACGAAGAAAAGGTGTATGTTGTGAGGAACGAAGAAAGGAAGTATGTTGTGAGGAACGAAGAAAGGAAGTATGTTGTGAGGAACGAAGAAAAGGTGTATGTTGTGAGGAACGAAGAAATGAAGTATGTTGTGAGGAACGAAGAAAGGAAGTATGTTGTGAGGAACGAAGAAAAGGTGCATGTTGTGAGGAACGAAGAAAGGAAGTATGTTGTGAGGAACGAAGAAAAGGTGTATGTTGTGAGGAACGAAGAAAATAAGTATGTTGTGAAGAATGAAGAAAGGGAGTACATGTATATTCAGAGGTAAAACATGCCATTTTTGTTAGGAAATATAGAGAGATATTTTCGGAGAAAAAAACAGTTTAAAATATGAGGCGGAAACAAAAGATATTTTAGTAACAAAAGCTTTTGGTGAGTACCATAGCTAATATGTGAGTGGTTGCACTTAGAAACCAGAGCAATAAGGCAACTACAGTTTACAATGCTTTTATGCATAAAGCTTTTGACTTTATCATGAACAACGATAGAGATCGCTAGAAATTGCACAAAATCCTAATAGAACGTTCGGGCAAAAAGCACCTTAAACAGTAAAGATTCAGTTCAAACAACGCTTTAAAACCTTTATTATTGACTGCTAAGACTGTACACATATAGAAATACACAAACAAGTACTCATGTTAGACTTACAAGGAAAAGAAAATCCGTTCAAAATGGCCCGTTTGTAATTCTTCTTATTATTATTCTCTTGCAATCCTACAACAAAAACAGCTTAATATATTCCACCCAAACCTTTTGTAGAAGACTAAATAAGGTACTGCGAAGGTCGCAGGAGTATTGAAAAGTCGATTTGTTTTTTCTGTATTTTACATAAGCTAAAAACATCATACTTCTAGTATTAAAGATGTTATCATTAACCTTTGAAGTTAGCTTTCTTACAAGTATCTGGTGTTCCTATAAAAAGATAAAGTACAGAGTGAAACAGGAATTACCAACCAATAATAGAGGAACATTAGATGACTGTAACACGTAGACACTCAATGCTCTGTACACTGTACAATCGGTTTCTTTAGGGAGCCAACCCCTATATGATGTATGAAGTGAAGGAGTAAAAAACAATCGATACACATAATGTTAAGTTTTATTACACACTTTCGTAAACTAATAATTACTTTAAAGGACACGAAGGTATATTTAAAGCGATGTTTTAGACGTATATGTTTTATTTGAAAAAGGCTGCTTTTCTACTGGTAAAATATTCTACGCGTTTAGTTGGGGTTGTGTCTTAGTCTAAGTATATATTTGCCCATTGCTATGTGTTATATATAGATAATTTAGTTACACAGAAACTATAAATGCTCACTATATTCTCAAACAAGTCTCCATGACAATCTACAGTTGCAGCTTAATATTTTACATCTCGAACTAATGCGATCAAATGGTCAATAGCTACAGTATATCATCATGAACCGTATCTTTGCCTATAGTTGAGCATAAATATTCCACCAAACAAGATAAATAAATAATTAAAAACCTGCAAATAGGGACCGTAACAAAATTAAGCAAACAAAGATGGAGATACTGTAGACATTATTTACTGAAACTACAAACCCTTATTTTGGCTTCATGCTGTTACCTAGAATTACGTTTGGTGGAATCAAAATATGGATTTGTAGTTTGAGTAAATAATGTATACAGTATCTTCAGTCCTGTTTCATTACTTTTTTTACGATCCCTATTTGCAGCTTTTTATTTATCTTGTATCAGTAATATGAATAGCTAACTAGAGACGTTTACTATTTTAAATCTTCGATATATTTTTTGATATCAAAACTTTTTACTTCATTAATTCCTGCAAATATACAAAGAAGAGAAGGAGAGCAGTAATTAGTTTTATTTCACTGAGAGTAGAAATATTCAGATTTTTATTATAATTTTAACCCTAACATTTACTTGTCCGTAATTTCTTCAAAATAACAGTACGAATGGTTTAACACATGGTTAAGTAGTGAATGCTTTTGTGTGTAACGCTTAATGGGTATGAAGTGTGATATTATATCACAATAAGACTGATATTAGTTTTAGCTACATCATTTTTAACGACCCAATATGGGTCTCAAGTAAGAAGAATAAATGACCGAATTCGAACTGCACTTCTCTTACGAAACGAAACTATGACGAGGACTGTAGTACAATAACAGAGATCATCAAGCCTACTGAATTACAACGTGCAAAGTTTAAGCTGAAACGACATTTATGTATGTCGTTTACGAGATATCAACTCTAATGAGGTATAACGCCTAAACTGGCGAAGCGTGATCCTTTAATGGGTTATAAGAGTGATTTTACGTCAGAATAAGACTGATAATAATTTTACCGGAAAGCCATATTGGGACAGTGAAGAATAATGTAGCTAAAACTGTTTTCCAACAAATTGAAGGTTATCGGATTTGACCTAAATCCCATTATTATAGAATATTTGAGCTTCCGTTTCATCTATCGTTATTTATACTTACATCCATTTTCAGCATATTGGTGGTATCCAAGAACATCATAACAGAAATGTCAAATCTGAAATTTTCAATCTTTTTTTTTAAAAAACCTTTAACTGTAATTATAATTGTGTTTCTATCAAATTTTTTATATAATTAATTAATCATTCCATTTGTTTTTTTATAAATTATATTGAAGCACTCGATAAAATACGTGATTTATTTACTGGTTTATTTATTTTGCCTTTGTTTACAATACACTCCTCATGATTGTACATAGAAATCAATTGCATTGTGTGTGTGTGTTCAATCAGATATTAAGATTTTGAAAAGAGTTCAGTAACAATAACTGTCGGTGACATCACCGGCTACTATGTTGGTTAGAGACACGGACTGAAAATAGAAGAAGGTTTTAAGATTCCTCTTAAATGCAATTTTAATTTCGAAGTAATAATGTACAGAAGATAAAAAGCCATGCAAACATTTGCTACCTGAGAAGTATTAAACATATGAGAAAGTATTGCAAGTTTAGTGAGAGACATGTCTGGGTTTCTAAGAAAGTACAATGAGTATATCAAGAATACAACTAAACCTATACCCGATTGTAAAAAGTCACCCATTAGCTGGATTGGAAGTACAGTGAGTGAAAACGTAGAGATATAGAATTAGGCATATTATCAGCAACCAAGTTGGATTATAAAATACGTTCTACTGCTCAGTACAATTACTGGTAAATTTGAACACAGATGACAGATTTCCACGCAACTTTCTTGTTATTTGATTATTCATTATCTTATCTCTCATAAGCTCTGTAAAACTCTGCTATTAGATGACACAGCTACGTAAGGTCACGACTTCATTATTGCATTAATTAGTTGATTATGGCTTTGGCAAGCTAATCTATAATAGCTTTATAACTACAAAGTGTATTTCCTATATTAATGGAATTAAGAGATACTTGATCACTATGCTGACATGGCATGGTATTATGAGGGATTTTGTATGCAGCAGTAAGTATTGAAATGAATGTTCATTTTAAAATGCACCATAAATTTCTATGTAACACATTCTCTTGTTTATAATAGTTTAAAATGCACATATTAATTGCACAGAGACAGTTAAGCATGTTCATGTCATATATATACATATATGTGTGCGTATGCGTGCGCACGCTTAAATGTTGAAAGCGTGGAAGATATTTCGTATAAATAAATAATCTTCATTAATACCTGTTCAGCGAAACATGCTCCAAATAGAAAATACGCCAAAGAAAGAAATACTTCCCAGTTACACTAGATACTGGAAAAATCTATATTCGAATAACTACTAGTTTTATCTGAACCAAACAATGAAGGTTTAGCGTAGAATAAGATATATGAAAATCTTAACTTGCTTGTTCATCAATTTTAAGAGCATAAGCATGAAGTATCATGAAAGTTTTATAGTAGTCAAAATGACTAATATTCTTACATCAGTTAGACAAGTTCACTTTACTGCTCAGATTAAACTGCTCAAACAGTAAGTAAAAGCGAAAATGCAAAAATTTCTTAAAATACGTTGAAATTACCAGATTAGCTTATCAATTCACCCTGTACAATATTTGAGAAATATACAGAATACCTACGTCCAGTTTTAAGTTTACCCATTTACTGTTTTTGACAGCAAATATTACCACAAAGGCTACCAATGTATGAGGTAATCATTAGGTTTTGTTTGTTTGTTTTGAATTTCGCGTAAAGCTACACGAGGGCTATCTGCGCTAGCCGTCCCTAATTTAGCAGTGTAAGACTAGACGGAAGGCAGCTAGTAATCACCATCCACAGTCAACTCTTGGGCTGCTCCTTTACCAACGATTAGTGGGATTGACCGTCACATTATAACGCCCCCATGGCTGAAAGGGCGAACAAGTTTGGTGGGACGGGGATTCGAACCTGCCACCCTCAGATTGCCAGTCGAGTGACCTAACCACCTGCCCATCCTGGCCCTAATCATTAGGTAAGGACTAATTAGTGTTTGCTATGCCTGAAGGCGTTCTACGAAATGTAAATAAGCAAACAAACAAAAATTCTCGTTATTTAAACAGTTCTAATTAAGACATAAAAATGGCACATAAACAAAAAAAAAACGGCACTGCTGAACAAACCACCACTATAATATTCTGTGGTATTAGTTCCATAATAATACTGTCTATAGTGCTACAACTATAATTCCCTCTCGCAAAATTATACTACCCCAGTTTCTCTCCTCTTGATGAATACACTCACACCCCGTTTCCTTTTTTTGGCACTACTGTACAATTCTTCCATTTTTTATATACTGCTACAGAGGCCGAGTACGTTACATTTAAACTATTTTGAAGCCTCACTACGTTGTTACATTCCATATCGTCACCGCTGGGATGCTCTATCTGATAACTGTGCATTTTGATAATAGTTCTGCATTGTAATATACTTTTCAAAAGGATCCATTGTAAGTTTTTTATGTTAAAAGAACACAAATACTCGCTGAGTGTCTTCTAGTGAACGACGACGGTTTCCTATAGGTGCTACGCCTTGCAATTTGACTGATATATCTTTGTATAGAATAACATGAATATCCATTTAATTTTTCAGCTGCTTGAAGTATACGACGGTTGAACAGATATTGCCACTGGCCTTTATATTCGTGGGTTTTCACGACGCTGCACTTTGCTTATCACATCTGGAATAAGACTTGTTGCAGGTCTTTTTATTGATGGTCCTGACACCCAAAGCTGATCCATATTATTATATTTTCCAATGCTACAAAGTACAAGGGATACCCCTGTTTTGGAAATACTAAGTCCTGGATGTTTATAATCTGAGTTTATGAATAATCTGTATCAGAAAGGACTGTTACAGATCCTACCCTTAACCGATAAATTTTCGATGACATTACACTTCTTTCGAACGCCAAGCAACGTCAACATGCAGTACTGATGTATTTTATTCCACTGTATATTCAAAAAGTTTGAATGTGATGTACTTAACCCTCTATAACTGTCATTCTTGTGGTCATCTACCATAAACTTTGTTTCTATGGCTATACTACAATAATTTCCATTCCTATTAATAACAACTTCTGGTCAGACAAAACTATTCACTTAGAGCGAAATTCCAAATCAACCTGGCCATCAAGGTACCTACTTATATGCACTTTTATTACGTTCCTTTTTATAAAGATTAGAATTCGTTGTTTCATTAGTTGGGCATCCTCGCTGTTAACAATATTTTCGGCCTTAATACTAATATCATCTTAGAAGGTCCGGCCAGCTTAATAGATGTTGGTCCTAAATACATACACTAAGCTAACAATGCGAACTATTTTCTATAATAAAAGTATAATAATAATAAAAATAAAACTTAAATGTAATAACATTCGATACTTTAAACAGTCTAACCAGTAATGTTAATGAAAGTAACAATAAATAACATAATATAATATACCTTACTTACTCTTCTCGCAATCTGCGGGTCGCGGGTTCGAATCCCCGTCCCACCAAACATGCTCGCCCTTTCAGCCGTTATAATGTGACGGTCAATCCCACTATTCGCTGGTAAAAGAGTAGCCCAAGAGTTGGCGGTGGGTGGTGATGACTAGCTGCCTTCCCTCTAGTCTTACACTGCTAAATTAGGGACGGCTAGCGCAGATAGCCTTCGTGTAGCTTTGCGCGAAATCCATAACAAACCAAACCTTACTTAGGGAACACAGAAACACTATCTGTTGGCTTTAGCTACTATTGTAGAATTAACGTTCATTGAAAAACGTCACAGCAGTTTCTCCAATTCTTCCCAAAACGTCTTTTGACCAATGAAAACCCATAAATTCGCTCATCCATGTAACTCTATAGAGGAGAATGACATCTACGATGAAACATGTTACTGTTTAAACTATGTCAGTTTAGTTGCAGTAATTTGCCTTTATATGAAGATGCTAAATAATAAATAATAACTTAAAAGATATAACAATATTAAATGTAATACAAAAATTAAGAAACAACATGCTAAACATACTATCCGGTGTATCTAACACTAACACACTCTCACTTTAACTAACCTTTGACACGTAATAAACGCAGACAGGAAGTAGTAAATAACATTAAAGCTTTGTAAACGCCGAAAATGAAACACGATAATTCTCTAAAACGTTCAATGATAATAATAATGGAAAGAAATTCTACGGCACTAATTTACATAACAAAGAGATATTGTTACCCTAAACAATATTCAAAGGTATTAAAGAGAACGTTTTTAAAAGGTCGCGATATTCAGTAAACCTTATAAACTCGCAATCAATAGTAAGAGCATTGTTGAATTTCTCATAGCACAAACTAAATTTTGTGTTTAAAATGCGCAATGAAAAACTTCGTTTGTGGAAAACGAGAGTGAGTTTATTATCTTTATCCACAGTCTGTTATTCTGATACCATAACCTTTTTTTTTCGATTCCATATTAATATTACTACATTCTTCAGTTACACTGACATAACTTTGGTTTTTATGGTGATAATGTAATAACTTTCGTTTCTAAAATTAAGCTACAATAACTCCATTCCAATAGTTTGCATTACTTTGTTGAAGATAGTTATTTAATACTTTCATGCTCTGATATTCCTATCTTTTGTTGTACTGTTATGATACTTATCTGTTACATTTTATTTTATTATAACTTCTCTTTCTCATAGCACTACTCAGAAACTCCTCTTTTTTATCCTATGGTAATATTTTCTTTCTTTTCTGTAGCAGCTTCCCCGCTACTCAACAATAAATCAGCTCATAAGGCTAGAAGGCTTTGTGCTTAACAACGAAGAATCAAAAACAAAATCATGGGTTCTTTCTGTATACAAATAGTGGCGTACTTCGTTTGATTTTGTTTGTTGGTGTTAAACACAAGCTTCGCAATGGGCTATCTGCGCTATGTCCATCACTGCTATCGCAACCTGGTTTCAAGCGCTATAAGGCTACAGACTTACCGCTGAGCCACTGGGGAGGCGCTGTGGTAATGTAGCTCGTTACTGTGTAATTTCTTCTTTACGATTATATATATATATATATTCATATAATGAATTATACTTGTTCTACGACATTATCTAAGGCCTATCATATTTTTTTACCACCACATTCTTAATCATTGTTGCCGGGCTGCGTATCTCAAATTCCAAGGTTTGAGCCCGTGATATGCCACGGAATACATTCCATTCTTCTTTCGTGGGTGCGTTATTAATGTGACAGAAAGTCATTCTATTTGTTTAAGATTTGCCATGTAGGCGACAGGTGCTACAGACTGATTTTCTTTTCTCTGGCTAACAGTTACGGTTAGGCCTGAATCTTTAGCTCTCTGACTTGAATGTTTTAGTCATTTGTCGGAAAGATGCTTTTTATTTAAAAAAAAAAAAAACCAAGTGTCAAAATACCTTTCCTTCGGTTTTTGTAAAGATAGTAGTAGCAGTGTCAATCACGTAACCGATCAGTTTTACAAGTGTTGTTACCACTAAAAGAATGTCACAAATAAGTATTAAAAGTTTCACAGCTTTTTCAATTATATTAAATTGAAACAAATGAAAATATGTAAATGTTCTCAAAATAATTAATACATGCTGTATAATGTTAAACACTGTTCTGTTAGGTATGTTAAAGTGTAATAGAGAAAAGCAGTTTGTATTTTCTGAATAATATTCACCCCCTTACAGTTGACTTGTTGTACATATAGAACTGTTTCACACAATTCACACCATAAACTTCGACCTACGCCTTAATCAAAAACTCAAATGGTGTTAATTGTTTACGCACACTAAATGAAACTGTTACTCCCTATGTTTTGATGATCATAAGGAACAAGTTTCAAGAAATAGTATTACCCAGTATTATAACAACAATATCAACTATTTCGCAAGATATACTTCATGCGTTATAAACCTTCGGACCACTGGTGTTCAGTACTTTGCCTATATCTTATATACATAACCAGAAGGTGTTTGGTTATCCGAGAGTCTTATGGATAAACTTTTCTTGTTTTTCTTTTATCAGAAAAATACCCGTGAAGCTTCAAATCACTAGAGTATTTCTCTTTGTAGCGAAGCGAGAGCGAATCTGTAGGTGAAGCTATCAGAAAGGGATGTAAATCAAATCCTCCTCGTGACTTGAACAAATACACAAAGAAACAATGTTTATTCTATATCAATGAGTTGGATATACAGTTCATTTTCGTAACGATTTTATTTTAATTTGATTTCAGTGCGAAAGAAGTATTGTTATACTAATTGCTGAAGTTCTATAAACTCTCGCTCAACACTGTATATCTACAGTTTACCATATGTACTTTTCTTCAACATCATATTTGTCACACTGTATGGATATAGTAGGTCACTTATGTACTTTCCCCCAACAATATATTTGTCAACACTGTATAGCTATAGTAGATCAACTATGGCTGGAGACGGCTTGAATGGGTAATGAAGAAAAACTTTAATATAACAGCAAATGTACAACGTTTCGACAAGGTTTTGTCATCATCATGTATAGTAGATCAACTATGTGTTTTCCTTCAACACTGTATAGCTATAGTAGATCAACTATGTGTTTTCCTTCAACACTGTATAGCTATAGTAGATCAACTATGTGTTTTCCTTCAACACTGTATAGCTATAGTAGATCAACTATGTGTTTTCCTTCAACACTGTATAGCTAAAGTAGATAATATTATATTCGACAACTTCAAAACATGTTACTTATCAAAAATAGCTTTCATATTCTCATGATATACGCTTTTGTGAACAATGTTCATGTGCCCTGTCATTGATAAGTATAGCTTCTTTTTATGTAAATTAAACGTTTCTATTATCCGTATTTGCGGACAATTAAGACCTGTTTCTTCTCCCTTCTATTAAAGATATGTTCTACTTTATCAAGTCTTGTTGTCCTCTTTAATCAAAAATTGACGTCAGGTTGCTATTATTGTGAATCTTTTGTGTGGTTCGACTGGTCTATGTAGGTAGCCTGCTTTTATCAAAGGTTAACAATGATATGATAAAAACGTGGAACTTTCCTTTTCCGTGCAAAAACGTATGCTACAATAGAACCAAAAATTGCAAACGAGGCGGAACAGAATACTAACTGGAAGCTGTTAAAAGTGTAGGGAAGAGTATGTAATTTGCAAGCTAGAAATTCCTTATTAACATTTCTAAATAAGGAAGTCAGTTAAAAACTAACTACTTCAAGCTATATATGAATAAAGGGAAACATAGAAAGTCATAAATCTTATGCCATGGATCAGATTTGTACCCGTCTTTCACATGACGTTACTTTGAAATGAAAGTTATGTACATAATGCAAATGGTAGAACTAACTGTGTCTAGTCTAGTACGATTCTACATTGACAGTTATAAAATAATGCATGGTACCATTTACTGTACTGTGAAACTTGACGCGCTAATTGTTTGTTAATAACAATGAGAATCCTTCGATAGAGTTAACTATCTCTGTATGATAAGGAAATGGGAAGAGTCTGAACTAAAAAACAAAACATGGTTCGTGTCAAACAACAGAAAACCGAGCATAGGTTTTAGATTAAATTTTGAATGAAACGAATAATATTTAATGCGTTTTCCTTTAAAAACTATTTAAGAACTTTTTATCACATAGGCCTTTGCCAGTAATTATAATTTGTATAAGAACAGAGAATTATTTGTCAAACCTTGACGTTTCGGAGATTATGACATTTCTCAAGTTAAGTATATCTTAAAACTCTAAAACTGGCCGTTTAAGATACACTTATGATACGCTGTAGTATAATAAACCATTTTTTATACATCTAAATAATTGAGAATAATTCAGTAGTGTTTGTTTTCGGATTTAATTTAGTTACGTAAACAGCTTGAGTATATTAAACAGTGGTACGAGTAGGTCATCTCTCTTTCACAGTACCTCTATTTATATTTATTGTTAAAAGCTATATTTTAATGTAAATGCCCGTTATAGAGTTTCTAATCTTAATGATGATGATACAACATCTAGAAAATTCATTACGAAGGGTTGCGCAGTATGTGAAAGTGTGGGGTACATTATAAATACAAGAATCAGTGAAACATTGTGTTGATGACAAATTAGTAAAAAACTCAGTGAATATTCTTTGACTGTTCGCGAAGTTTATTTCTGATAAAGCTGTAGTTTATAATTCACAAATTTTTGGTATCTGAGATACATTTACTTTTAACTTCTACTGAAGTGATGCCATTGAATTTGTTTAACTGATGAATCAACACTGACCGTCCATCTTATTAGCATTCTCTCTCCCACACATATATATATGTAGAAAACTTTATAATTACATCTGCAATATCGAATGATCATGTGATGTACCTGTTGGTTGGTTAAGTCACTGAAATAGTGAGATATAGTCATACCAATGTTTCGCTTGTTTTGAATTTCGCGCAAAGCTACACGAGGGCCATCTGCGCTAGCCGTCCCTAATTTAATAGTGAAAGACTAGCGGGAAAGCAGCTAGTCATCACCACCCACCGCCAACCCTTGGACTACTCTTTTACCAACGAATAGTGGGATTGACTGTAACATTATAACACCCCCACGGCTGAAAGGGCGAGCATGTTTGATGGGACGGGGATTCGAACGCGCGACCCTCAGATTGCGAGTCAAGCGCCCTAACCACCTGGCCATGCCGGGCCTCATACCAATGTTAGTCTGGCAAACGGTGAGTAAAAGCAAAGATGTAATCGACTTTCCAAGAGATATATGAAAAATTCTTCGTTATCAAATTCCGTTTTTCTGACGGCTGTCAAAATACATTTGTTATTATCAACAATGATAACTGAAAAGAAAAGCTTGTAGTCACTAACCTTTGGTAAAAATGACCAAGTAATAAAGTCCCAGTGGCAGCGCGGTATGTCTTGACCGTGCTGACGTTGTTCCGACAGTGCAAGCGATTAAGATGACCTAATGGTATGTAAAACTGTTTTGTGGTAAATTTTGGGTTCTTTGATTTATTTAAAAGAACAAATAAAATTCAATAATTATTTCAAAAACCTAAAAAATTTTTTTTATAAAACAGATTACGTTAAAAGTAAGTATAGTATGAATTTTACACAGCATAACCAAACCTTGGATGAAATATAAATAAATGTAATTTTATGAAGAGAGAGAAAAAAACAACAACTACAAAAACTGGAGCCAAACAAACATCCAACTCGGGGGCACAAATCATAAGGTGGGTCATTATGTAATGTGTCCTTGTTTTTTTAGGAACCGACTGGAGTAAGCCCCAAATTGCGTTTAGGACACACAGTCTATCCAGTTTAACATGAACCTCACATGCTTAGAATATTCGTCTGTTTGTTTGAAATTAAACACAATCCTACACAATGGGCTATCTGTACTCTACTCACCACAGATATCGAAACCCGGTTTCTATCATTGTAAGTCCGCAGGCATACCGCTGTCCCACTGAGGGAGGGGGGGGGGGTGTTTAGAAAGAGAAAAAAAAGGAGCAGATGTGGGTGCTCTAGAAGATCTTGTATAGGAAAGGTGATACCTTAATCCACCTAATACGATATCAAATGTCCAAATAAGTAATTCCAATTATTTCTCCTACAATAAATTATAAACATTATTTTTATTGTGTATATTATAATTTGGTTTAAGCCACTACTTCCAAACTTTTATAAATGCTTTTTATATTTATTATAAAATAATTTAATCATGCCTGCTTCACAATGCTGCATTCCACACTACAGATAAGAGCTATTTGTAGAATTATGTAATAATTTCTCGCACTCATAATGTCCGAAACTGGTTCGAAGAGTTTAACAATGAGTTCATTCATCTTCTTTGGCCACCAGAACGCCGAATCTCAGACCGATCGATCATTCATCTTTGAGAAGAAGCTGAACGGCGCATTTCCCACCGCAATCTTCTGGCGATTTCTGAGAATCAGCTGCGTTACATTCTTCTTAACATATGGACTATAATAAAATAAAACACGTTTGGAACTTTTATAGTGATAAAAGATGGTCCAAACCGATATTATGTAGAAATCTGTGTTGGTTCAATCAGTGCATTACGTCACCTTGCAGGTCAGTATGAAACGTACTCAAGTGCAAAGAACTTACAATGGACTCAAGGTGAGAAATAACATTATTTCTTGAATCTAGAATTTCCAAAGATCCTGTATTTTTTATAACTCCTGATACGTAGGAGAAGCGGAACCTTTATATTAGGTATTTTGCTAGAAACGCAAATCAGAAATTTTTATTCATGTAAAGCGTGACAATTAGAAAGCTCAATTACAACCGTATATAGACATGTAACAACAGTACAAAAGAAGATTCGATGACAGATAAAAGTAAAGGAAAAGAAGTTTGAGGTCCCTAAAAATGCTTTAAATAGCCTTTGTAAATCAGCGGTTCTTTACCCTTATGGTGGTGGGATCTATAATTTCTCCCTGTCAACAATATTTTTTATATGAGAAGAAGGCAAACACAAAATATGGCAGGTTACTCAATATTTGGCACATGTGATAAACGTCGTTTGTTCTAAGTGATGAAGTTGCATGATATATTTATATATGCATATATATATATATTATTATTATTTTTTGTTTATGGCTTTTATACTTTCAACCACTGTTCACTTTATTTGTCTTTGTTTTGTTGCCGCATGGTGTGACGTATAACCACATTAGCTGATTAAAGAATGGCAACACTTTTAATCCCATTAGCCGATTAAAGAATGGCAATACTTTTAATCACATTAGCCGATTAAAGAATGACAATACTTTTAATCACATTAGCCGATTAAAGAATGGCAATACTTTTAATCACAATATCCGATTAAAGAATAGCAATAATTTTAATCACATTAGCCGATTAAAGAATGGCAATACTTTTAATCACATTATCCGATTAAAGAATGGCAATACTTTTAATCACATTAGCCGATTAAAGAATGGCAATACTTTTAACCACATTATCTGATTAAAGAATGGCAATACTTTTAATCACATTAGCCGATTAAAGAATGGCAATACTTTTAATCACATCCTTACTTACCACTAAGTAAGAACTTACAGTAAATTAGGATATACTTTAAACTATTAATACTCTTATTGTGATGCAGTATCACATTTGTTGCCAGCTAATGGATCGTCAGCTTATGCGTTATACACCACACAGGACTTGTCGTCCCACAAACGATTGATATAAACAGTGTTTTAGCTACAAATTTGTATGCTGTAATCCAGCCGGACTGATGAGTGATAATTCTCGTCGACGACAGATAAGGTGAAGTTAAAATGGCACTATACACCCTTCTTAGTGAAATATTATACTGGACCAGTTAGTGAAGCTATGACTAAAGATGTCTTCAGTCTTCTTGTGAGGCATTATCACAGCTAATAGGTCATTGTTCGCACCTTACACATCACACACTATAAGATTTGACATTGTATTACTCAAAAGTGTTTTACCGTTAGGCTATTGCTAACATACTTAACTTCTTAGCGTTAAAAGACTGTGTTATAACAATAATGCTGACAGGTAATATAAATGATCAGGATCTGATATTTTAGTTTTTTAAACAGTACATCTAGAAAAAATAGTGGTCATACGTCGTTTCATTTTGTCAGCGGAATGTTTACACTTATAACGCTAAAACCCAGAGCGTGTTTTTCCGCGGTGGACAGGGGTTTGCGCTTAAAAAAAAAATATCCAGAAACATCGTTAAACGCTACATTTCTAGACGAAATATTTATTTTGCCTTTTTACCTTCGTTTTGACACGTGAAGTATAATATGAAAAAAATTATCTTTCAAGTCAATTTCGTTGGTAAAGAAAACTTTAGAAAATCGTTGAGAAAATAAGAAGATCGCTTTGCAGACAGCAGAGCAATAGGACCAAATAGCTCAAGTTCTTAAAACTAAAACTGTGCCCGAACAACAAACAAAGTTGTTTTTTATTGACCGAAAAGCAGTTTATAAAGATACAATGAAGAGAACCAATTCTGATCTCTTCTCCTTCACAGGAAGTTCGTTGATATAATTCTGCTATCTTATCAAGAAGGATTAGATCGATGAAATATTACCATCTCATCGTCACAATCAGGCCTATACTTCTTTAGTTTCATAATCGTCACAATCAGGCCTATACTTCTTTAGTTGCATAATATATTATTGATTGTGTGAGTATGAGCAAAGCGTTATTACAGTTTATTGGCCTCTGAAAAAAGCAAGAAGACGAGGAAGTAAGTATAAACATATAGTTGCAGAAATGTAAAAACGAATATTACTTACGGTGTTTTATAAACCAAACTACATACATAAAAACAAGGCAATAAAATATAATAAACAACATTTATCAATAAATTTTCAATAAAACTTAAAAAGATAAGAAAGACAATTGACCAACTTAGAAGCTAAGTAATTAACAAGAGGCCTTTTGTGCAATTAGGAAATTAATCAGTTGGAGCGAGACCATCAATACTTCTTAATATGTTAATATTGAAGTATGTGTCGAAATCCATCTTTTCACGACGTATGTAAGACAACGTGTATTAGACAGAATTTTCGACAAAAAAACCTCGCCACAAATAAACATTTTATAGCATAATATACCACTAATAATCGGATTATTTCTGGTTTGTCAAATGTGTGATGAGAAATAATCTCAAAAATATCTTTATGTGAGTAAAATATAAATAATTACACTTTAATGATTTAGACATTATTAGTAATAGTTCCGTGGATTACACAATAGGCACGTTTAAAGCTTTATCTTGTTGAAAGTAGCGGAAAAGTAATAGAACAGAAAATCTTAGAAATGGATAATGTAACACTGAAGTGTTAATGCTTTAAGTCCAAATTTAATTTCTTTTACCATGGTGACCAATATGAGGAACGTCACTGGAGACTATAATATATGTATATACTGAGACTTCTAAACTCTACATTATGGAAACTGTGCTCCAACTGATTACACTATCAATATTTCGGTATGTTACATAAACTTATACAGCTTAACAGATATTATAAATATGTACAGCTTAAAGTATTCAGTGTCTAATTAACGTACTTATTATTTTAACAAATATAACTTGAAAGTGTTGCTGAAAATCTATAACATCATTTGTGCTATAGAGACACGGGGCAACAAGTTTAACTATCCAAGATGTGCTGAATTGGGAAGAGTTAATAGGTTTTGACAGATCAGGTAAAAACACGTTTCAGTTTACCACGATTTATCATCGAAAGACAAAACATCAGGAAAGTTGGAGAAAGAATGGCGGCTGAAAACGAAAGAAAAATAACAAAGGAAATAGAGATTACGTAACGGAAGAGAAAAATACATAAACATAAAAAGAAAGAAACTGAGACACACAGCGAAGAAAGTTAGCTTTCGCTAGAAATAAAAAATAGATAGAGAGAAAGAAACATAAAAAATGTCGCAAAAAAACTAAGAAAAAAAAAGATTACCGTGCTGCAGGCTCTTCTTGAACCGAATGAGGACCGTATACCCGATGTATTTTTTTTTTTTATATTCAGTACTTGTTATAACATATGTACGTATATCTACAGTGAAATACACCGCAGTCACTTGTCGCTCTGAAGAAAAAAAAAAGGTAAATTTGTGAGAATCCAGGCAGAGAGAAAGTAGATATAAAAGGTATACATTTCCTGACATATAGTAACCATAATACAACGTTACGTTGGAAACTAAACTTAGCTAGTTTATCATGTAAAAAATTATAATAACCATCATTTTAATATTTTAAACCAAGATGTAACGATGAATGGAAAAAATCTATATTATTTCTTGACTTGGACTTCAGATACACACTTAACCTGTATTGGAAAATCTAAATGTTTTATAATAAAAAATGCTAACCAGAGAAAATAAATTTTTATTATATTTTTAAAAAGCCAAATATATTTGGCTCATAAATCTTCTCAGATAAAAAAATAAATAAATAAAAACATAAAACCAATTCGAGTTCAAAACGAAGTATTTTTTACTTAGTTATTTTCTATAAGTATTCAAAATTATGTAATTACAATTTTTAATGTCATTAGTGGCCAATTGTTCTGGAAACATAATTACATTCTCCTTTATACTGTTATACTCTTTTTTCATGCATTATAATTACAGCTCATTCTTGGAGAGCTTATTCAAAAGATGAATAACTGCACTTTACTTTCATTTAGTATTTAGATTTTATAATACTTGTTTTCTTTGTGTTTAAGTTTGCCATTTGTCTCTGATTACTAATGCCAAAGAACGGTGTAAAACAGCGAGATCGATGAAAAGATTAATCAACAAGAAATGCGCACCTTGATCTACAGTTGTGTTTGTGCATTTTATCATCCGGGGAATATGATGCTACAGCATTGGACCAAGCCATTTGTTTTTGGTCTTACGTTGCCAGTTTTCTTTCTGTTTATACACGGATGACTATAAGGGAATTGTTTTTGAGCTACATTGGTAATCCTCTTCTTAATTTGTTAACTAATTAATTAACTTCATATACGTAAAGCTTCTGTATGCATAATTACTTACTTTATATTAGTTGGTAGATATAGCATATATTAATAAATGAAAGAGACGTATATGACACGCACGTAATCTACCAAGAATAACATAAACGTACATTTACACGGCGACTAAAAGTCAGCTCGCATAAATAAAATCGAAAGCAGATGTAAACATGTAAATTCTATAACTAAAATATTTTGTTATTAAAAAATCATTCAACTTTCATATTCAGTGTTCACCACATTACACTTTAGTCGTTGTTTACCAAGCAACTTGTCTCGTAACCAACTGATACATTAGCGTTTCTACAAAACACAACCAGCCTAAAGAGCTTTAGTACAGTGAGAGAAAAGCCTCGTCGATAATAACAACAACAATAACAGTATTGAATCAGTTAAAAGTTGCATGATTAATATTATTATTGTGAGACTTATTGTGATGTTCAATATTACTGCCTTGAAACAGTTAACTAGCTCTATAAATAACATCTAAAAATGAGCAAAATTAATTAAGTTGAAATGTTTAACAATTTCTCTGCTACTTAACTCATATAAGAGACAACTTTACTCTTTGGTGGTTTTTTTCCTACAATTAGATGACCCGTTTCTTCAAGTTTAACCCCTTTTTCTGTAAACACATAAATGTGGACGGACTTTCAAGTACTGACTAAATAAATAATCCACACATTCAAATCAACACACCGAATTTCATGCACAGATTCTATAAAATGCTGGAATTGGGTGGATCAAGATATGGTAAAAAAGAAGAACAAAACCAAAGAATGTATTACTGCTTTTCTCTTCATTCTGTTTTTCCGATGGTAGTGAACATAACATAGCTCTTTTGTTTTCTTTTCTTTTTTCCTATCGTGCAATATCGTGGATTAAAAAAATTGACTTTCCCGGTTCTATATAAGAAAAACTGCAATTATCTCTCTCTGGTTAGCAATTATTTTGGAGTTATCCTATGGACTCCGTTTTAGAGATATTGTACTGTACTATACGATAAATATGTATATCTATCATGTATATACATTATCATTGAACAACCTAAATACGTTTTGCTTACCTTTTAAAAAGAAACTTCAAACAATTTGTTGGAAATCTATCGGTCATTGTATACATAAAGTGAGAGCTACTTGCTATGATCGTACATTTTTTATATTGTGATACTGACTAACTTAAATAGAACTCTGCTAAATAAACAGTCCCCCAGGGGGCAGCGGTAAGTTTACGGGGTTCGATTCTCTGCGGTAGACACGGCACATATCTCAAGTGGCTTTGCTCTAAAACAAACAAACACACCAAGTAAGCAAGGATATAAAAGTTGAGATACAGAAAACATGATTTCTACAGAGGCATCGAATTATTCTTGTTGAATTTACGAACAAAAGAAACAAATATCCGTAAACGAGCATAAAACTAGTGAAAACGTTATCTACCTAGAATTATTGAGTGTAATTTTCCAGCATTCGTTTTATTCATAGCAAATTCTTTCTGAGAAAGATTTAAAAATCATAAATAAATAAACATAAGTCGTTACTTGACAATTGCATACATATTCTACTATTTTGGTTTCTTCTATTTTTCAGTTGTTTTTATTTTTTAAGAAAGGTTTTTTAGAGTTACAAGAAATTCATACTTTTATACTTTGCTTGTTTCTTTTCAGGTATTTTGGACCATAGACGAATGCCAGCCAATATTTCTATCAACTCATAATTAGTTGTATAATAATAATACAAAATTAAAAACGTTCAACCTTAAGCTCACTTCACCTTAACGCTAATTAAATTGAAGAATAACAAATATTGCCAGCATTCTGGAGTATTGGCTTGGTTCATTATTGCTTACCAGAGAAGCTGTCAGCTACCTTTGGCTTGTAACTTTCAATTCAAGTACTCTATGTTAGTTAATATCATACAGGGAAACCTCGTTTATCTAAACGCATTTGTAAGGAAATAATTCTTATGGATTAACAAGGCACCTGGAAAGTCAAATCAGTTACATTAAATAAAATATACATTATATTAATAGCGTGCTTTATCGATCAATAAATGTAAAAGAGAAAAAAATAAGGGTAGTCATGAAACTTGAAAATAAAAAGCTACCGTATGTACAATAAACTTAGCATATTGAAAGTGGCATATTATGTTTTTATCTTCACACAAATCGTCATTTTGTTCAAACCATAGGATACAAAACACATAGTATGTCTATTGCTTTCTTATATAAACAAACATCACTGTTTAATAATGCTGATACCTCTATGCGTCTTCATTTTGGAGCACTGTGACTTGACATGGCTGCAGCTTACATCAACCTGTTAACCTCTCGATATCTGTTATGGTTTATACTTACATCCCTACCGTGAAGGTTGTTCTCAGAAATATTGTCGTAAACAGGGACTAATTGCAAGTACAAGTGTTTGGTAGTCAGTAATTACCTCCTGTTCTGATCGACTCCTACTTGACTTTCATGGAGTCATGTACAATTTACTGAACATATATCCATAGGAAAAGTAGGATCGGTTTCGGAACGTGAATATACGTTTAATTAATTAAATTTCTCATAGTGAAAAATCATCCGAGTTTTCAATAAACCGGATTGCCCAGACTAACGAGGATCCACTTTACTCTAGAATTTTAATCTAATCTAAACTCGAGAAACACCACACAGTGGTTCTTTTACATATTATAAGAAATAATAAGAGAAAAGATATTTCATATATTTGTTTGAACTCTTAAATTTATTTTCACTAGATTTATTGCACCTGACAAATAAAGAGCAAAATAAATAACCTGAAGAAGGAACCAGATGTAAAAACTACTCATCTTCAAGGCAAATATTTTGTATATATGTTTACTAAAATTATGACAAAACAGAACAACGGAACTAATCATATAACTAGTCTCGAAAAACGAAAATATAATGTACTTCAGCATTAATCAAGATTGAACATTTCGTGAAAGGTAGCTAAGAAGTTTTAACACTAATTTTAAGATATAAATTGATCACTTTGAGAAACGTTTAGAAAACCTCTGTATATGCACAATATATAAGGCTGATGACTCTCAGCACTCGTATTTGACATAATTCTTTATATATTTGTTTTCACTTAAGCATGTACATATCCAAATATTTAAACGACGTTCTTCATAAGCTTTTTACTAGTATGACAGATACTCATGAAACACCGACTTAGAGAAACAAACATTAGTCTTATCACAACATTTCAGGTCTTCATAAAGAATTTTTGTTTTTGTTTTCCAGTGATTTTTTTATACACATTTGGTCTTACATACCTTTTAATCTGTCCTTTCTATCACAAAAACACGCACTGTTATTCAAATGTTTACATGTAGAAAACATTGGAATACTGTTATATTCATAGGGTTAAACTCAAAACATACTGACACATAATAACACCAGGATACATCGTTTGAAAAGAAAAATAAACGTTTTAACGTTCCATTTTTATTTGGCACACCTTGTAACGTATTATTAAAATGGCAGCAAACAATTCAAATCTACAAAGCGAGAGCTCAGTCAGTGTAGACGTGTGTATGGCCTCTGAAGTAGTCGTTGAAAAAGAACAAAGTAATATTTTTCTCTTGAAAAGGCGAAAGGAAATTAGTATATCCGGTACTAATAGAAAGCTTTGAGACAGTATACAGAGAAGTTGCATTTCTTATCTCAGTGTATAATAGCTCATGTATAGAGTTTTAGCACAACAGAGGGTTTCTTTGAAGTTAAGCACAAATTTACACAATGGGCTATGTGTGCTATGCTCATAACGGGTATCGAAACCCAGTTTCTAGCGTTGTAAGTTCGCAAACATACCACTGTGCCAATGGTGGCGCACAGCAGAAGGAACAGAAGAAAGCTTAGCTTGCAGCCAACGAATTAAAAAGTCCCACATGAGTTCAACTTGTGAGATAGAACCGGCGTTACACGGCGTGTTTTGGAATAAAGAATTTATATTTATAACTGCTAAGTTCTTATACCCGGTCCAAAAAAGAAAAAGCTCATAAAATTGTGGTTTATATTTTATAAAATAAAGTATGGTTTATATTATAGAAAACAAAGCATGGTTTATATTATAGAAAATAAAGTATGGTTTATATTATAAAAACAAAGCATGGTTTATATTATACAAAATAAAGTATGGTTTATATTATACAAAATAAAGTATGGTTTATATTATAAAAACAAAGCATGGTTTATATTATACAAAATAAAGTATGGTTTATATTATACAAAATAAAGTATGGTTTATATTATAAAAACAAAGCATGGTTTATATTATAGTAAACAAAGTCATGGTTTATATTATACAAATAAAGTATGGTTTATATTATAAGAAAACAAATACGATAGGTTTATATTAATAAGAAA
>NW_013665659.1:850768-855905 GCF_000517525.1 Limulus polyphemus
ATGGTTTATATTATACAAATAAAGCATGGTTTATATTATAAAACAAAGCATGGTTTATATTATAAAACAAAGTATGGTTTATATTATACAAATAAAGTATGGTTTATATTATAGAAAACAAAGCATGGTTTATATTATACAAAATAAAGTATGGTTTATATTATAGAAAACAAAGCATGGTTTATATTATACAAAATAAAGTATGGTTTATATTATAGAAAACAAAGCATGGTTTATATTATACAAAATAAAGTATGGTTTATATTATAGAAAACAAAGCATGGTTTATATTATAGAAAATAAAAACATAAAATGAAAATAAAAAAGAAAGAACATTTCAGACAAGCTGTAGTTAGACGATGTAGGAAAGTAAAACTAAAAAAAAGAATGACCAGTGGCGGTTTTATCAGTAATAAACTTTGTTTTTTATAACTGGTTACTTCCAGTGTAAAAGGCTGAGAGAAATAAATGTCACGTGAATTTTCACTTATTTCAAGAAAAGTACTTAAAACATATTACGAAATACTTTTAAATCAATGCATAAATCTCAACCAAAGCATGGATTATTTCTTAAGTATGTCAGACATGACCTTTTAACCTTACCTGAGATATATAGTTCCAGAAATGGAACTTTATAAAAAGGTAACCAAAGCCAAACTTTATGAACAAAATTTGAAGAAAATCGTTCTGGTCATTTTATATACATTTTCTCCGTCGTATTAGACGTCCGTGAACAACTGACCACCGAAACTAAAAGACCTCTACCTACAGATACTGTCTATATTGTTCAGTGTTAAACATCATTATGCATTCCTTCTGTTTCTTGAAATACAATCTAATATTCTGTATGGAACCTTAGTATCTCCAGAGAATAGTAACTACAGTGGGTTGGCAACTATGGAACGTTGCTATGTTACTCAGGTGGCTGAATTTGTCGTTTGATAGCCATTTGGATGTTGAACATTTTTCGTGGTGTTGACTAGTAAAAACTTAATCCATAGGGAAGAAATTAATGAAAAAGTTTCTAGCACGTTATTTGACCTCTAGGAATTCATTCGGTAAATAAAATGATGGTATTTTTAGCTTATTAACTTCAAGTCTCTCCCCGCGTGAAGCCCCAAAGGTAACGAAACTGTAAAGTGGATAAATATATATAAATAAAACGTTCCTGTAATTGTCATTAACCGACAGGCTTGTTTCTGGCTTGAGCGTTTGTTCGAAACGTCGTCAAGTTAATAAATTATTACCATAGTTTTTAAAGTGATTAATTTTCTCTAAAAGTCTAATATATATATATACATTTTATATGCATATATATGATTTTAGGTATTGTTATTTTTATTATCATCATTGCTTAATTTCAGTCCGTCATTGTGGAATTTAATTTACTTATGAGCCAAATAGTGGTTTCAGACTTTTTCCGAGTTAGTAAGAAACAAATAACTAACACAAAGGTCCAAACTTATCCATCCGTTAGTTTGTCCTTTTCTAAATATATATATATACATATATCCTCGTTCCACGAAACATGCTCGCCCTTTCAGCCGTGGGGGCGTTATAATGTGACGGTCAATCCCACTATTCGTTGGTAAAATAGTAGCCCAAAAGTTGGCGGTGGGTGTTGATGACTAGCTGCCTTCCCTCTATCTTACACTGCAAAATTAAGGTCGGCTATTGCAGATAGCCCTGGCGTAGCTTTGCGCGAAATTCATAACAAACAAACAAACCATACTTCTAAAAAATATTTTATTCATTCATGAAAGACAGTTTCAAGTGCAGTTAGTAAAGTCCATACAGGGAATAATTATTTACTGAGTGAGTTATATGACCTACTTAAAAGAATTAAAAATATTGGAAACCAGAAAAAAAATTAGAATATGAAACCAATCAGCCTAAAAGTTTTGAAAACTGAAAAAAAAAAAAACTTTTCGAAAAGAGGGTAAAGGTTCATGACACTTTTAGTTTAATTTTTCTTTTGACGAAAACCAAAGGCTGAGTTGAATTTATCTGAGAAAAACAAAATCGACGTGTGTGAGAAAAGTATATTTGCTTTAAGAGGTTTTTCAGTAGACGTTGTACTGGAGTTTCTGGGAATGTATCAATAAAGAAACACCTTATAATGAATTAGAAATAGAAAACATGGTCGAAAAGGTACGAAGATATGGATTAGAAATAACCAATTCACTTCTAAAAATCCTAGCTAGGATAGAATCAAAGCTTGCAGGATAAAATGTTAGACCTAAAGAAATATAACTATATATTTTTTTTCTTCATAATATTTTGATTGTAAAATATATTTTAATCTAAGTGAATGCATAGATACGGTGTTACATAATATTCAAGGCATGATTACATTAATTAACGTTTAGATTTTTGAAGATGTTATTAAGATTACTGACTTCGCCTTTGTGTATAATTTAAGAATTAGCCTCGTAAGGTGTGCAAAGTTACAATCTTAATTTTATTATTTTATAAATATAAAAAGACCAATTCAAACTGTCATATCCAGTTTGAAAATAAAAGAGAATAATAATTGTTTATAAATGAAACAAATTCCTTCTATTTCTATATCCCCCCCCCCCAGTGGCACAGCGGTATGTCTGTGGACTTACAACTCTAGAAACCGGGTTTCGATACCCGTGGTGGGCAGAGTACAGCTAGCTCATTGTGTAGCTTTGTGCTTAACTGAAAACAAACAAACAAACTATTTCTTTATTCAGATGCTACGTCTATTTTGTTTTCTTGGGCTTTTAGTATAAACAGAGCTATCCTGTGCTTTCATCCTTTAATTATTGTTTTATTTGAATGTATTCGGAACGTCGAAAGCGTGTTCAAGTTAATGGTGAACGGTCATAAGGTCACAAAGATATTTGGTCGTAAAACATGCGCTGGGATTCTCAACCCAGTGAGTGGTTTTCTAATTGTGATGATAGTATTACTGTACTAAGATCATCGTTAAACGCAAACAAACTCCACATAGTAAACATAAGATACTTGATTAGAATTACGGCGCAAATTGTTGAACCAAATTAATTTTACGTTCACGAGATCATACGTCATTCTGACTAAAGTTATTATATAAAGGAGACATCCCACCCTTCACGTTTGCTGTCTAATAACTCTCGAGTTCCTCTCAAACAGTATTATATTTCATACCAGTAAGTAATGTAATACAATATTAGAATTATCACGTAGTCTAGAGACTTTACATAGCTCAAAACATTTGCAAAAAATAAAACTTACCGATAAAATGTATTTAGCCTATGGTTTAAAGCATTTATATTTGTATACCGTGCACAACATGTCCTTAAGTTAGTTATTACTAAGGCTTAGAATGTAGTACAATCGGTTAGATACGTGTTCATTGGAAAATACAACCAACATCTTCTAGAAAACCGAATAGAATCAAAACAGTATAAGAAAGTGTATTAGGGGTACTTAAACCATAAATAATTTTCTAATGTTCATGATTCCTACAAAAGAAAGAAATCTTTATAATATGTGCAATTTTCTGAAGTTTATTCATTTAAATCCATTGGTTATTTATTGGTTTAGCTTAATATGTAATAGTAACATGGTGTATATTTTAGGGAAATAGTAACATGGTGTATATTTTAGGGAAATATGAGTACATATATTATCTGTGTTTAGTAATAAGCATAGACATAACAAGAAGAAAACTTCAGATGTACTCATAGCCGAAGCCATTTCGTCATAACAACGGTCATAATATTTTAGACTACATTTTCATTACAAATAGCTTCAACTCATTGTAAAAACCAAACAAAGAGCTTTCGGAGTTACAAGAAAATATAGCGAGCTAAGCTGCATCCAAAGGCTGTAAAATATAGAGAAAATACGAGACAAGTAACGATAGCCACAGAAAGCTATAAACTACGCAAGGATTATATGCTGATGTTAAGATAATATGCATTTAGTATTACTTGCTGTATGTATAGGAAAAATAAATCAGTTTTATTATTGTAAGTTTTGAACTGAAATATCTAAATCATTCCAACTTGGTATACATGTGGCACTCATACTTTCAATACAGTGAGGTAACATATTTCAGACACGTCGGAACGTACAAAACATGAATATATATTGTCTGACAATGAATAAAGACACTTTAAAAATTATTCAACTATTTCACACAATACCCAGTACTGTATTGAACATAAAACGTGCAAAATACAAATTAAAGTGTTTCCTGTGTACTACAAAACTAGATACTTCCGCGGGATCCCTGAAAGTAAATAAAACCAAAATTAAGTGTAAAAAATATATATATATTTCTTGCTTTAGAAGTTCATATCTCATGCTGTGTTGTAGCCTACAGAATGCACGGTTCTTCTCGTGATGCATGGCATAGCTCGTTTTACTGATAGTACAAATTGCAACGTTAAGCGTCCCTTATGTGACGCCATTTTAGTGTCTCTTGACTGATTGACAAACAACACATTACTGTACAGTGATGCGAGTGGTTAAAACATGTCACCCCTCCAGGCGGCCTTCGGCCTCCTTTACGGGAACTAATAAGAATGCTTCATATAATAACCAGTATACATTTATACAGATACACCAAGTTACAACAGCGTAAAGTTTAGAATTTGGCAAAGAACTGTAGTCTCCTTTCATTTCAACTGAAAAAAATCAGTATACTGCATAGAAAAAGACTAAAAGAAAAAGAAAAGAAAAAAATTAGTTATTAAAATATTGAGGGGATCTAATGAAATTCGGGCCGCTATTTTAATTATTGGGGGCACGTTCCCTTCAATTCCAACGTCTATGTATGTCTATTTGGCTTAGAAATATCTTTAAGGCTTAACTTTCTAAATTCGATAGTCTACGAAGGATGTGTCATTTTCTGTTATTAGTGAGTCCAACTGATAATATAACGGTATGGGTGTAAACGATGTCGTCAACTAGTCGTGCTAAACAAATGCACCCCGTACAACATGAAAAAAAAGCATTAAATCATATCAAACATACAAATTGGAGTAAAATTACACATTCTTCTAAGCCTTGCGCTAGTGTACAACGTTATCTCACTTTTAAATAGTGCTTATTTTAGTAGCAGGTGTTTAGTCTGTTTGTTTTTTGGAATTTCGCGCAAAGCTACACGAGGGCTATCTGC
>NW_013665659.1:857013-917076 GCF_000517525.1 Limulus polyphemus
AGTGATTTGGCGATGCTGATTCTAAAAATCATGTTGAAAATTACTGATCGTCTTTAGTTTCGAGTTATGATAAATTTATACGAAATATTCTTATATGTCGTGAAAATAACAACTTTTTCTTTGAAAATTGCATTTAATAATGTATAATCTGCATGCTTTGATAAGTTTCTTTCATGTTCACAGCATGAGCAACAGAAATCGATGGCGTAGTGTTTCCATTGTGTAAAAGTACAGCTTTCAGACTGACTTTAGATAAGTCAGTAAAAAGACGCCATTCTTGAGTATGATTTTAAGTACCTAATTCTTCTATTAGCGCATCAACATTTGTACAGAAACACAAAGTATCTTGCATGCTGTAGTGAGAAGCAAGACTCTGATGGCGATTTGGATAAATTGAAACTCATGTTCCTGGAGCTAATAAATTCCATTGCTATAAGTGAGAGCCAAGAAGTTCCCCAAGATGCTTTGATAGAGACAAGTCACGAATCAGATCATTTGGCTGTTCTTGTGTGATCAAATGAGGCAGTTTATGTTGAGGTGCCACAGGAATAGAATTACTAAATGAAGACGATGAAGATGATTCATTGTCTTCCTTCCAGGATAACTCTTTTGTTTCCCAATTCACTGGTGGATGAGGCACTAGAAGACAATCACCATGAGGTACTGGTTTCATTGCAGATGCAATATCTGGATATATGATGTATTGTTTAGTTTTGGCTGAATATCCAGAAACATTAGTCATGCAAAAATAACAGTCAGTAAGATGATCTTTGGGCTCACGCCATATCATGGGAATGAAGCAAAAGTGGTGCAATTCGCTACAGTTATATCGAAAACAGGTATCATATATGAACAACATATTTCGAATTTTACACCAATACAATATAGTTGGTGTTTAAAGTTATCAAATATGTATGCCTTTTACCCATTAAACTGTCTAGCTAAACTTAATTTCAAAGTCTAAATCTATTGAGCTGATTTGATTGCATGGTATTTCATATAATACTGTTAAAATATTGAAATATTATAATAACTCAGAATCTAGAGAGGATAGATAAATTCTGACTACATTTTTGAAATCAGCACCATCAAATTACCCTTCATCATTTGAGTTTTCTCCAGCAGCGAATTATTTGTTGGCCGGTGTTATTAAATGTTTTTAACAATATTATCAATATATTGTGAACCACATGCCTGTCTGGGTAAGATTATAATAATCTATTAATGTCACATCGCAACTTTTAAGATGACTGCACAGTAAAGCCTGAAATGAGGCATTTGTTCAACATATTTCTTGAATTAAGTTTACTTGTTTCGTTGAATTTCGTGCAAAGCTACTCGAGGGCTATATGCGGTAGCCATTCCTATTTTAAAAGTTATAGACTAGAGAAAAGGCAGCTAGTCATCACCAACCACCACTGACTATTGAGCTACTCTTTACCAACGGAAAGTGGGATTAAAAGTCACATTACAAGCGCCCTCACGTCTGAAAGGGCAAGCATGACGGGATTTGAACCCGTAGCCGACAGATTATGAGTCGAGCACCCCTAACCATCAGGCCAGGCCAGGCCTTACAGTTTTTTTTTTGTTTACTTGTTTGTTGTTAAACGTAAAGCTACACAATGGACTATCAGTGCTTTGCCCACCACGAATATCGAAAATCGGATTTTAGCGTTGTAAATTCTTAAAATTACTGCTGGATCACTGGTGGAGGAAAAATTCATTTTGTAAAATTGTTTAGGTTGTTGTTGTTTTCTCAGTGGAAAGCTACACAATGGGCTATCTGTACTCTGTCTACTGCGAAAATCGAACCACGGAGTTTTAGTGTCGTAAGTCCGAAAACTTTCTCCTGGCCTACCGGGGAATTCGATTAAACGAAAGCTCTGTAAAGAAACATATTTTTGGTTCTTAGACCATTTATTCTGTGTTATTTTCATTTTTCGTTGGCGGTATAACTTTGCTACTGTCGTGATGAAGATCTCTGGAATTTTACAAACTGATACTCTGGAAGAAACACCTAACCAAACGTTAAAATATTCCCATTTTTTTCTTATACATTTTGGTAAAGGTATTTATTGCATAAGCATATTTGAAATATTTCTTGAATGTGTGTTTTGAAACACCAGTAACTCAAACTATGATAATCAAGCTTTCTCACAGACACGCCGATTGACTTATCGATTTTTAATAGCTTCTTACAGAAATCGACTATCACACGGATAAATTCAATTTAAGGGAAGTATATTTCAAAGATCTTAATTTTCGTTGTGTTCCAGTAATGTTTTGTACTAGCTTACTAGTGAAGATTACAATTTAAATATACATATATAATAAGTAATAAAATATCTTATTTTAGCTAGGTTTTAAAAATTATAGCTACTTAATTAACCTTATGTGAGAAATGATAAATAGCTGAATTTTAATATTTTTGGTACTTTAATCGCCTTCAAAAGCCTCGTAATAACTAGAAGGTTTTGTAAAGATTATTAACCTAATCATTACTTGGGTATTACGGCTTTATAATGCTCATTAATTTAATGCCCCCCAGTGGTACAGCGGTATGTTTGCGGACTTACAACGCTAGAATCCGGGTTTCGATACCCGTGGTAGTTAGAGCACTGATAGTCCATTGTGTAGCTTTTTGCATAATTACAAACAAACAAAACCAACAAAATTAATTTAATGGGTATTTTTATAGCTAAGACAAGGTTTTGAAGTTGTTGTTAAGCCTAATTATCTCTAAATGACCAGTGTCAAGTGAGCAGAGTTTTAATATGTTACTAACCTAATTAATTGTTTTGTTTTATGTTTTTATAGCAAAGCTACACAATGGGTTATCTGCACTTTGCCCATCGCGGGGAATCGAGCCTCGGGTGTTAGCGTTGTTAATCCGTAAACTTACCTCTGACCTACCATGGAACAGATGACCAGTGAAATAAGTTGTTTCAATAAATCCACATTTAAATATGTTATGCTCTTAATAATTTAAAAATGTACCTTATAAAAAAGCTATAATCATTAAATTAGAAGTCACGTAGAATATTTTTAAGGACAAGTTTATGCTATACATTACGCAGGCCAGTAGAACTACTATGTTATCTTAATCTCAGGTACTAAATCCAGAACAAGTTTAAAGCCAACACCGGTTGTCGTATGTTCTTCGAAATAGGTCTGTATGTCAATATTTTCATTTTCTATTTGTATAAAAGAACTAGATAAAGAAGAAGAAATACCAAGTTTAAGTTAAATGGTTTGTGTCAATATCTATCTTCCTGTATCTATCTATATATATATAAGCTGGTTGATTACATAATTACAAAAATACTTATACAAACGGTAAACAAGGTATAAATATGGAACAAGGAAATAAACAAAATGAAAGGAATGTGTCAAACATTATCGTAGCATAGCACCTTAAAAAGAAAAGAAGTGCTAAATTGTTACAGAAATTGTTTTAAATGGTATGTGCGTGTTTACTTTTATTTTCTTTTACCAATAGATCCATTTAGACGGGTTAAGTTCGTTTATCAATTATCAAAGTAAAATTCATCAAGAGTATGACAGAAGTTATTGTGAAAACCTTAGTTGACTCGTCTATCAACTGTCAAAGCTAACTATAACTATAACTTTCATAGACATCTCTGGTGACCCTTAAAGCTAACTATAACTTTCATAGACATATCTGATGACCCTTAAAGCTAACTATAACTTTCATAGACATATCTGATGACCCTTAAGGCTAACTATAACTTTCATAGACATATCTGGTGACCCTTAAAGCTAACTATGACAGAATGTTTTGTGAAAAACCTTGTTTAGCTCGTCTATCAACTATCAAAGTAAAATTCACCAAGAGTATGACAGAATGTATTGTGAAAAACCTTAGTTAGCTCGTCTATCAACTATCAAAGTAAAATTCACCAAGAGTATGACAGAATGTATTGTGAAAAACCTTAGTTAGCTCGTCTATCAACTATCAAAGTAAAATTCACCAAGAGTATGACAGAATTTATTGTGAAAAACCTTAGTTGACTCGTCTATCAACTATCAAAGTAAAATTCACCAAGAGTATGACAGAATGTATTGTGAAAAACCTTAGTTAGCTCGTCTATCAACTATCAAAATGAAATTCACCAAGAGTATGACAGAATTTATTGTGAAAACCTTGTTCAGCTCGTCTGTCAACTATCAAAGTAAAATTCATCAAGTGTATGACAGGATTTATTGTGAAAAGCTTAGTTAGCTCATCTATCAACTACTAGAGCTCACTATGAACGTGGCAGAAGTTATTAAGAGAATCTTGGATTTAGTTTTGATGTAGTTTAGCCGGTTTAGAAGTGAAGTACAAGGTGTGCAGTTGAGATGTCATTATTTTATTATTACTGCAAGTCCGTATAAGACTAGTGAAAAAAGATTTGTTAAACATTAGCGTCAGTCTTATTGTGATGGAATTTCATACAAAGCATTGGTCTATAAATCACGTTTCGTGGGTACATAAGGTGTTATAACCATTACTTACGAGTTACAACAAATAGTTACAAAATTACACAGTATATAACATATTCCATAATGTGCAATATTTGTAAAATAAAACATTTTCTTCAGGTTCTCAGAAAGTAAACAGACTGATATCATTCACAGGTGCTTCAATTTCCTTAAAGCTACGTTAAATCAGTCCATACCTAATTGGTATTAATCTGATCAGTTTCTGTTCTCTTATACTGTATTCTGTTTAAACTGTTATATTGGTTTTATTTGATTCAGCTGTCTGATCACAAAAAGTTTTGCAACATGAGACATGTGTTACTTATAAAAAGTAAGGAATTGAACTGAATAGAATATTATAACATGTATGTTACTTTCACTGTTTTTGGTGGTATGTATATGCTACTGTTGAAATAAGATGTTGTTGAAATTTGACACGTCAGCTTGCATGCACTCTTTTACTATTTATATTGATTTCGTTGTTCTACATATATATATGTTTCAGTTTTGAAATATAAAGTAAAGGGGAAATTTTGAATTTGTAACATTTTCATAAGTGTTTAATACTTGGAATTAAATCTGAATTAAAATTACGAAATGTAATTGTATGCAATTGGGTTTACAAAATATCCCCATACAATACACGAATAAATTCAGCAATTCAGAAAGAGTCTGCATGAAGACGTACTTGTTTAAATTTAGATGAAAATTAACAGTAAGTATTGAAAGCTGAAAAAATCACAAATCCGAAACAATTCTAATTCGTTTGAAATTGGTGGCGTTTACTTTAAACTATTCACTATGAATTATCAGATATTCAAGAATGTTAGAAATTTTAATGTTTTTACCTACGTACATTTTAGTATTAACTTATGATCAAATCAAGCAACTTATTTAGAGCGAAGCTAAAATCTAGCCTGATAATGGTATAGGTAATTAAGTACGCGTTTCTTACTTTCGTATTTACAAAGATTCAAATGTATTTTTTATTAATTGGGTACCCACGCTGTTAACGATATTTTCGGCCATTATACCGCTATTATCTCACGATGTTCGTCCAGCTTAGGTGATTTAAGTTAATCCTAAATACGTATATTAACCTAAGAATGCAAAATAATCTCTCTAGTGAAAAAATGAAATACAAAAATAGAATCAAAAAGTAATAAAATTAGATATATTAAACATTCTAACCAATACTTTTAACGTGACTAACAATAAAGAAATATTAAAGCATACCTTACCCATGGAACACACGAACGTTAGCTGTTGACTGCACGTGTTATCACCGATTAATACATCAATACATTATGTATCATATAGTTATAATGTTGTTTTGAAGTAAATTATTATAACATAATTAAGATAAATAGCTTATCATATGACGAATAGTTAATTAATACTGCAAGTTAATTTAAGCATTTCCTTTAATACTGACTTCTAGTACGGAAAATATTTCCAGTCTAGTTAACTCTGATTCTGAGCAAGATCTATTTGTCAATAAAGGCGTTCATTTTATAAAATGGCACCAATGTCGCCTTTTGACTAGAAAACTGTATTGTCTACATTAAGTGAATTTTTAACTATTTTACAGCCCATTTATTATAAATGTTTTGCAGTCTATGTATTATAACCGTTACAATATTTCTCTGTTTTATAACTTCATACCTTACACTATTGTTGTACTACTTGTCTTACCATAATATTACACAATATCTTAATGACAAAAACCTTGTCGAAACGTTGTAAATTTGCTGTTATGTTAAAATTATATTAAAGTTTTTTTTTTCATTACCCATTCAAGCCGTCTCCAACCATTATTAGTATCTTAATGTCTTACATCTAACATGTATGTCCATCGTTGCTTGTTCTTAGCGGCCTTGCATAACCATTACTCTTTAATCACTTGCAATATAGTTGAAGTTTCAATACTATAGAACAGAATTACATGGTTACTAAAATTGTTCAAATCTTACCTAAGTATGTGCTTGCTCCTGTCAGCACGAAAAGCACTTTCAGCGCATCTAGCATTGGCAGGCACAACCAAGACCAAAGCTTCCACCCGAGAGATTAGACCTGATGCAATCACTTCACCTAGGAAGCATCACGCTCTGAAGATGCGTGATGTCAATGTGGCCACCGGAAGAGAACACACCATTTAAGTTCATATTTTATACATAGGGTAACTATATCTCAAACACGGGGGTATCTATACGTGTGTTGCGCCTATTTCACCGTACTATCCTTTGCGTACTGACTTCGATATACGATGTAAACTACTGATATAATAAATTACTTCTCTTTTTTATTGTTGAGGTATCTTTTTATCAGCAACAGGGTTTCGTATACGATCAAAATCCGAACACTCAGATGAACTTTTCCGACTATTATTTAAACATTTATTCAACAATGTTCTTGTGGTATTTCTACACCTAAAGACATCTGCACGTTAATTGCTTGAAACTACCGAAGAATCAAAGAAACTGTGAAACTAGAGCAACTGGCGAATTGCAGTCCAAGCGTTATGTGTCCGATGTAGATTCCGGAATATGTAAGATCAATAGACGTTTCGCACGCTGGAGCAACCACAAACACGGTCCACGTGCGCGTGCACAAGCTAGCGAGATAAGGCAATCAAAGGAACAGCAAGTGGAAATTTCGGAGGTTTATTTTGTACATGCGTGTATGTGCGTTATGCTTATCTACATATATATGTGTGTGCGTGTGTTTATCTAAATGTGTATAAATTCACATTGTTTTCTATATTATGTGACGTTTTACTGAGTAAACAAAAATCATACGTGTGTTTAGGCGATTTAAACTTCCGACATGTCTAGATCAGAATAATACAAAAATAAATCTTGGCACTTTGTAAGAATAAGCACACTAAGAGCAAGTAACCTTATTATAATAAGATTAAGTGACCGAAAACTTCCAACAAGTAACGATTTTAACATCTCACCTTTACTATTTGATGGTCGCCTGTGCTAGTTGGTATTAGATATGTATTACAGATTCTAAGAAGCGTAAAGTGAATTTTTTTAATAGATCTAGACCTCCTTGTACCAATATTCAAGTCTCTAATTACATGAGTCAGGATGGCATATGTATTAGATCGTCAAGAAATTAATGTCGCTTTTTTAGATGAAAAACCCAAACAACTTATATATCAAAACAAAACATTTATTAAATGAAATAGTCTCCATTCTTATCGATGATGCTTTTCTATCTCACAATCAGGTTGTTAATGACCTGATTAAAGAAATCACTTGGCTTTCAAGCAAAATACACGTCGATGTCCTCTTTAACACCTTCCACATTTGCATACGTTTTCCCATTAAGATGGTGTTGCAAGAAAAGAAAAAGATGGTAATCTGATGGTGCCATATCTGGAGAATATAGTGGATGGGGGAGAACTTCCCAACCCAACTCCATAATCTTGTGTTGCGTCAAACGTGCCACATGTAGACGTACATTGTCGTGGAGAAGAAGAACACCTTTCCGATTGGCGAGTGAAGGGCGTTTCTGATGAACGACTTGATTTAAACGTTCCACTTGCTGACTATAGATCTCTGCATTGACAATTCGAAATGAATTACTCCTTTAATGTCCCACCAAATGCAAAGCATCACTTTCTGCGGATGGAGTCCAGGTTTTGGGGTCGGAAGTGGTTTTTGTCTAGGTCTGAGCCATTGTTTTGGACGTTTAATATTCGCATAGAGAATCAA
Organism: Limulus polyphemus; assembly: GCF_000517525.1. Lineage (NCBI taxonomy): Eukaryota > Metazoa > Arthropoda > Merostomata > Xiphosura > Limulidae > Limulus > Limulus polyphemus. Next base: position 865,224 of record NW_013665659.1, read on the forward strand.
TTTTTCATCACCGGTGACAATTCTGTTCAAAAATGGTTCACGCGGATTACGCGCCAGAAGAGACAAAGCAACGTCCACAGTTGGAAACGATGATCATCGGAGAGTTCGTGAGGCATCTTTATGGAGTTTCCCATATTCCTTAGATGTTTATGTATTGTTTCATGAGATACATACAATTTGATGGCTATTTCACGAGTGTGTTGCCTTGGGTTAGACTCAACAAGCGTCTTCAGAGCATCAATATCAATTTCAACATGTTGGCTCCTGGCATCACAGTTTTTAAGGCTTTAGTCACCTTAATGAAATTTGATGAACCATCGTTGACACTTACGAACGTTCAAAACATTTCCATAAACTTGTTTGATATTCTTTGTGGCTACAGAAGCGTTGTTTAACTTCTGGTATTCAAACAGCATTACATTCCGAATGTTTGTCTCATCGTGTGCCATCATTACAAAGGAGTAAAGTACACTAAACTTTACACATTATATAGGCTACACTAACGTGACGTTTAGGCAGTTCGTTTAACTATTATACACGATGTACGTTTTATGGGTGGGGGTTAATGAAAGTGTTCCAAAATGCGACATTAATTATTTGACGGCCTAATACATTTGTTGTTTCGAGTGCAATCACACACACATTCTGTGATCAACAATGCCAAATCACGCATCAACCAGACAAACAAGATAAAAGTATGAATAATAAATTAAAAGTTTCCTAGTGTGCTAAAGGTCTTGAAAAGTGCCCCCAGTGGCTCAGCGGTATGTCTGTGGACTTATAACGCTAAAAACCGGGTTTTGATACTCGTGGTGGGTTTGTTTGTTTGTAGCTAAACAGAAAGTTACACAATGAGCTATCTGTGCTCTGCTAACCACGGATATCGAAACCCGGATTCTAGCGTTGTAAGTCCGCAGACATACCGCTGTGCCACTAGGTGGCCTCATGGTGGACAGAGCACAGATAGCCCATTGTGTAGCATTGTGCTTAATAACAACGAACGAACAAACCTTTCTAAATTAGAAATTCTTTACACTTTTTGCGAGAAAGAAAATTAAAATATAATTTTTTTAGAAAAATAATTGGATAAACTTGAAATTAATATATTATGAGTCAAATATCATAGCTGGGGGTTTGAGCTGGCTTCAGGCCATTACGGTATCTAGTTGGTGATATTAGTCTTAAGTTGTATCAAAAGAGTATAAACCACATCTCACATCATATTTCTATAATATTTTATACTCCATTTTGAGAATGATCAAAATAGTGAAAGGCCCAATTCATTTCAGTGTGATATGAGATGTGAAGTAGATTTGTTAATAAATTCTAATCAAATATAGGCTTAATATATATGAGAACTAACAAAATAACTTATAAATTACTAAAGCCATTTCTATATGACGAAGTGACTAGAAGAACACAACGCCATAATTCAGCACACAAGAAAACTAAAACTTAATGATCAGAAAACATTGACTCATTATTTGAGTACCCTTACTGTTAAGGGTATTTTCAGCTGCAATTCCGCCACTGACGCACTGTACTGAGATCCAGGGGTCATCTTTCAAGTTAACACAAAGAAACAAAGTAAATTGTTATAGCCATACAATTACCAAACGCACCAATTATTTGTATTTTTTAATCAACATACATTTATTAAGTGTCTCCGAAATAATTAATATCTATATAACCCTATGGTATTCAAAAATATATCGCCATCAGCCCTAATTTATATCTTTCAGGATTTGAAAACAGTTGAAGAGGTAGAATTAAAACAAGCAACCGAGAGCTAAGTACTGATATGAAGACCTTTTTTACATATTCAAACCAACATATAGAAGCCTTGAAAAATCCCAGATATATTTAAATATTTCTGCTGATTAAAGAAAAGTGTAAACATAAAATTTTAAATTGACAATTGAACTAAATGACAACCTTTCTGTTAAGCCTAAATACTATTTTGAAACAGATATTTTTTTTCAATACGAAATATACATGAATATTAGTTAAGAAGATTATAGTTAAGTGTGATATTCAACATGTTTATGCTAAACATGTTTATATTGCATATCATAATATTTTAGTGTTAAAATTCCAATCTGGTGTCAGTTTATTTTATTTTTTACAAAGTTGTAACGAGAGCTCAGTTGTGTGGATAAAGGACAAATTGTCATATAAAGGTTTATTTGTTTATTTGTTATTAAGCACAAAGCTATGTAATATCCACCGCTGTTTCAGCGGCAAGTCTCTCAGCTTACAACCTAAAATTCGGGTTTCAGATAATCCACCGTGTAAACAAAGTTTAAGCGGGATACATTATGGCATATAACATTTATTGTTTATTGCACTTAACAGTAATTTCCTAAACTAATTTAGCTCACCACAGATGACGAGTAAATTTAATTTCGCTTGTCTCTGAAAATGCAGCACATGTATCTTTTGCTTTATTTGTGGCTTGATTTTGATGTTTTCAAAAGATTTTACGATTATATGCATATATACATAGTAATATATTTTCTTTGGTATTGTTATTTGGTTTTTAAATGTGTTGAAAATTCCAAGAAAAAATATAACTTAGTTATCAAAACAGAGAAGTGCCAAAAAACGATTCGTTCAACGAAATAAAAATACATACAGTATTGTTCAAGTTTCAAAGATAATGGTTGGATATTACTAAAAGACCGGATGAAAATTAAAAAACAAAATAAAATTTTCTTGAGGAACAGAAACCTTCATCAATACATCATAACATAAAAGATGGTTACATAAAGCCCTAATGATTGCTTCTCCAATCTCCTAGTAACATAAACCTTCAACGGTTTTTATTATGTTCAAGTAATCATGTAGTCCGAAAGCATTAATTTTCCACTGGGCAGAGAATAACGACACACCTCCGTTAACAATCTTCTTAATCCAACCTGGTAAACATATCTAAGAAATCTTAGAACTCGGCTCTTCTTGCTATACTTTACTTATAGTGCCGAGAAAGTCTAGGTTTCACGCTGTTCATTTCATTACTTGACCATAAAATTTGTTATGTAGGAAAACTTTTATTTTTTAAAGAAAAGGCTTAACTTAAAACTAGGATATAAATTAAGAGATACTGAATTTCTGAAGAACGCTTGACCAGCTAATTTTTTCGATTACTTGTTGTGTTCTCACTTAGAGATTTTTGCAGAATTGTTCCCTCTCGGCCGGTCTTGCACATATATTAGCTCTTAGAAGCGAAATTTTGCTATTACGTTCAGTCTGTTATTAACAGATCGGATTGGTACTCTGTCCTGTATGGGCAATGTATTTGTTGCTAAAAGCAGTAACAGCGGATAGATCGATCTGCGAGATATTGTCATCCCATTTACGGAAGGTGATGAAGTTGTGTAATTTATGTGCCAAATTTAATGTTTCTTAATAAATAATGAAATAAAACAAGCGCAAAGCTGCACAATTTCTACCTGTGCTCTATCTACCTCCAGAAGTAGAACTCCGGATGTTAGCGTTGTAAATCTGCAAAATTACAGCTGACTCACTGGGGAAATATTCAATGTTTTTAGTAGCAGTAAATTTTCGACCTTTCCTATCAATAGATGAAAAGACAGAAAAAAAAACATGCTTAATTTTTGAGAGCATTTTTTCTCCCTTATGTTACGACTCCGTAGCATGTGAATCTTATCAAAACCGGAAAGGCTTAATAGATGGTATTTGGTCAAGTCATAGAGAATAAACGCAGGAACTCTCGTGATATTCTTCGCGCCTTGTTAGATACTGCAACCATAAACAAACAAACTGTACGGGCTGACATGCTGCTGTTGTTACTGCTGTCAGGAGATTAACATTACTAATAAATATCCTACTAGTAGTAGCTAACAATAACAGGAATGAGTGACTTTCTAGTTAAAGAGAGAAAATAAATAAGTAATGGCACACAGACCTTCAAGCCCACATAACACAAGAACAAAGAAAAACGTATCTGTGCTGGTGAACACTTTCCGATCCACTACTTGTGGAAGTTTTCTATTCCAAATGATCGTCTGATATGCATGCACATTTTTTATATTGAAGTTTGAAAAACTATCTCTGTTTACATGCAAGCTACCTATTAAAATGTGTATCGAACCGGTAGTATTTGTTTTCTCGTCCTGAACGGCACCTCATAAGACAAAGTGAAATTAGCCGTTACTTTTATAACGTACCCATCACTGAAAATGCAGAGCAAATTCAGTGGCATATCGTGGGCTCGAACGATGGACCAGCCGATGTTGAACTTAGCACTAAACCATGCGCAACTCATACCACATCAGCCTAACTGATATATAATATATTAAAATAATTAAATGATAATTAATGTGTTTTTGTCGTTACTATCTTAAAGCTATGTGTTTATTGAGATTAGCTAATCGTGTAGGCCAATGGTGGTGCCGGTTTAGTAATCTACTCGAGAGAAGAGTTGCTAATTAACAATGTATAATCCTAAAGTCTATAATTCCATTCGGATGTTGGAGCTTATGATATCTGTCCACTGTGCATTTACAGCTACGTAATTAATAATGCGAGTAGCATGCGAATAATAATTTGTTTTTTTAAATGTGAAATAAGTTTCTTTTTTATTTTTCCTAATATAAATTTTAACTAAGGGATCACTCCAATGTGTAGATACTTAATAATACTTGGCCGCGGACCGACAACTAGAGGGCTGTCGTGTAATGTAAGAATACACTTTCGTTCATATAATCCTTAGCCTGACTATGCCTCTATATATATTAATATAGAAATACGCTCATTCATCGACAGTCCTATCAAAGAATAACAGAATTTCTCATTAACTAAGTAAACAGCTACGAAACTTAATATAGGTGTTTAAAAAAAAATTAAAACATCCCAAACAGGATAATTAGATAATATAGATACGATTTTCAACTTTAGCTTTTTGTCAATACAGCATTTCAAGACAGTTTTCTAGAACTGCTCTTTAATTTCATATAAAGTCTGTAAATAATTCTTAATAAAAGTTTTTAAGCCAATATTTATTTAGAAAATAGTTGCATGAAAACATTTGAGTCAAGCTATATTTTAGCATATATATATATATACATATATATTAATCCAGACTATATGTAGATAATATATTATCTAAGGGCTATGTAAGGCACATTATTGAAAGAGATCCTTTCTCTAATAGATCGTGGCTCAAGTTCATCTAAAAAAAATTAACAGCGTTTGAGATATCAACTTTGTACACTCAGTGGCGTCTTACGGTTTTGTTCGTGGAAATACAGAATACGTCTGTAATAGTGAAGTAAGACGCGCCTAGTTCGGTCATCTATCTTTAGTGTAGCTAAACAGGAAATGTTTTTTTTTCAAGGATTTGAACATCATAGCAACTTTAGAGTTTGATGCTAAGCTCTACTGACTTGAAAAATACCATGTAAGACTAAAGGGATGCCATTTGAAAAGTTTTGATGTACAGATCTTCTTGACTCAAAAAGCAAACTTGCTTGAATCTATAGAAATGTTATGAATGAGTATAGCGCGTTATGAAACCCATAGAATGCTGCCACATTCCCTTTAATATAAACAACGCTCAAAATGCACAAAGAAAAGTCATTCGAAATCCCTAAGTGTTTAAACTAGAATACAATACTTTGTGATTTATAAAACCGTTGAGTTTAGGAATTTTGACGCGTACTGACTCTGTAAAGTAAAGGTTTCAGATATTATGACTTTATATATTTTTCAAAGTTAGATTGCGTTTGTATGGTAGAAAGACTTGTAAGTTAAAGTAATAGGTTCAGATGATATAACACAGTTTGTTTGTTATACGCTGGGTTGTTATTATTATGAAATATATTTATTCTGCATCTTTCGAATGACATACTCAATAAGACATGTTACTTCGGAGCAAACTTTCAACGTACGAAGTTAGTAACGATCATAATACCTCACACTACATTTAGTTAAACAAATAAGTCTTCTTTTTCCGCTCATTAGGATATACAAAAATTGAAACAATTTTGAAATGTTGTAAGTTATATTTAACAACACAGCCGTCATATATCATGCTAAGTACGAGATAAAAATTTGCCAGGTGCTCAGAAGGTGCTATTAATATACTTTGAATCTTACATATATAAGGTCGTCAAGAAATTAATGTCTCGTTTTGGAACACTTTCATTAACCACCCCCCAAAATATTTACATCACGTATAATAGTTAAACGAACCGCCTAAACGTCACGTTAACGTAACCTATATAATGGGTGAAGTTTAGTATACTCTAATCCCTTATAGCGATGGCACACGACGAGACACACATTAGGCATGTAATGCTGTTTGAATACAAGAAGGGAAACAACGCCTCTTAGCCACAAAGAATAACTAAGAAGTTTATGGAAATGTTTGAACATTCATAAGTGTCAAAGATGGTTCAGCAAATTTCGTTCAGGGGAATTTAGCCTTAAAAACTGTGATGGCAGGGGCCGACATGTTGGAATTGATATTGATGCTCTGAAGACACTTGTTGTGTCTAACCCAAGGCAAAACACTCGTGAAATGGCCCTGAAATTGCATGTCATGAAACAATACGTAAGCATCTAAGGAATATGGGAAACTTCCATAAAGAACTTTCTTACGAACTTTCTGATGATCATTGTCTACAACGAGTGAACGTTGCTTCGTCTCTTCTGGCGCGTAATGTGCGTGAACCATTTTGGACAGAATTGTCTCCTGGTAATGAAAAACAATGGCTCAGTCCTAGACAAAAACCACTTCCGACTCCAAAACCTGGACTCCATCCGCAGAAAGTGATCCTTTGCATTTGGTGGGACATTAAAGGAGTAATTCATTTCAAACTCCTCAATGCATAGATCTATAGTCAGCAACTGGAACATTGAAATCAAGTCCTTCATCACAAACGCCCTTCACTCGCCAATCGGAAAGGTGTTCTTCTTCTCCATGACAATGCACGTCCACATGTGGCACGTTTGACGCAACATAAGATTATGGATTTGGGTTGGGAAGTTCTCCCCACCCACCATATTCTCCAGATATGGCACCATCATATTACCATCTTTTTTCTTTCCCTGCAACATCATCATAATGGGAAAACGTATGCAAATGTGGAAGGTGTTAAAGAGAACATCGACGTGTATTTTGCTTGAAAGCCAAGTGATTTCTTTAATCAGGGCATTAACAACCTGATTGTAAGATAGAAAAGCATCATCGATAAGAATGGAGACTATTTCATTTAATAAATATTTTGTTTTTATATATAAGTTGTTTGAGTTTTTCATCTAAAAAAAGCGACATTAATTTCTTGACGATCTAATAGGTTCCGTACTGCCGCACATTACAAGTTTTAGTATGTCTAGAGATATTTGGTAACCCTATATTTAGGCTTATGACATGTTTTGTTGACTGAAAAATGTCTTTTTAAAATGAAAAAGAAAACAAACAAAAGCATTTAATTACAAAATAAGAACACTGCCCCTAATAGCTCAGAGGAAGGTCTGTCGGCTTATAACACTAAAAGCCAGGTTCCGATACTCGTGGTGGGCATAGCACAGTTAGCCTATTGTGTTATTTTGTGCTTAACTATATACAAACAAACAAATTAAGGATAGATATATGATTGTAGCAGATAGTAAGTAACTGTAAGTAGTAGACATATATCATAAACACCCTCTTATATTCGTATAAAAAGTCGTCCATATCATAAAGCTACCAAAAAAAAATTGATATTAAAGATACCAACGTTCGCGGGCGAATGCAACATGTTTCCACCACGCAATCCCAATATCGCCAAATTTGACACTAGAAAAACAGTGAAAAATGCAGAAAAATCGAAAACTGTCTATATTACTGCTTGGGACCTGTAAGAAGGTATTTTTGTACCAAATACCATGTAAATTGGTTGACCTACAAATGAATAGTTCACGAAAACCCAAAATTCTGCTTGCCTCGCTGAAAAATTGAGCAAAAGAGAAAAATTTCATAATTGTCTGTATCTCTGTTTGGGACCTGTTAAAGTATCTTTGTACCAAATACCATGTAAATTGGCCTAAATATGGTGGGGTTATTGCCAAAAAAAACACCCTAAAATTAAGCTTTTTGTAGCATCTTGACCCTCTATAATTACTAAAAATGGGCAAGTCCAACATTTTTGTTTGTCAGTGTGTGTTGCCTGTAGAGAAGTATTTTTGTACCAATTTCATTTATATTGGTCAAAACGAGGCTAAGTAATTGACCAAAATCCCTAAAACTAAGAGTTTATTTAACTTTTAAAACCCATGAGATGACCAAAAATAGGAATGTCCTACTTTTTATATATACATATGTGGAACCTGTAAAAAGTATCTTTGTATCGCATCACATGTAAATTGGCCGAAATACGCCGGAGTAACTGTCAAAAGTCCTAAAATTATGTTTTTTGTGGATTTTGATCCCCTATAATGACTAAAAATAGGCAATTCCACAATTTTTGTTCGCCAATGTGTGTTACCTGCAGAAAAGTATCTGTGTACCAAATTCCATGTAAATTAGCCAAGACAAGGCTTAGTAATTGACCAAAACCTCTAAAATTATGGATTTATTTAACCTTTTAACTACCCTAAAATGAGCAAAAATGGGAATATCTCACTTTTTTGTATGTTTATATCTGAGGCCTGTGAAAAAGTATCTTTGTATAAAATCATATGTAAATTTGTCAAAATACGGAGCCCCCCAGTGGTATAGCGGTATGTCTGCGGACTTAAAACGCTAGAATCCGGGTTTCGATACCCGTGGTGGGCAGAGCACAGATAGCACTTGTGTAGCTTTGTGCATAATTAAAAACAAACAAACAAACAAACAAAATACGGACGATTAATTGACCAAAAACCTTTTTTTTGTGAGCTCTGACCCTCCTAAACTCAAAATGAGCAAATCGAACTTTCTTGATGTCAGTGTTTGAGAGCATGAAAATTTATATTTGTGCTAATATTTATCTTGATTGCTGTAAAGATGACCGCACAGAAACAAAAAATATACATTTTTGGGTTATTCGTCCTTTGACCACATAAAATAATTAAAAAGATCCAAATGAAAAAATAAAAAGGAGTCCGGGTATATTGAATTAAGATATAACTGTACAAAGTTTCAAGTCAATCTGCAGAGAAATAAAGGAATGACGGTCGATTGAAAAGTGTTTGGAAGAAGAAGAAATAAACAAGAGAAAAACAGTATGTCTCTCTATGGGGACATAAAAATCTCTTCAAGAAACGTTTTTGCTAAATGATTCGATAAATGTTGCTGGCCAAAAGGTTTTCCTCGTTTCTTCCTTTTTTTTGAAGTGATTTTTCTGGTTCATTTACATTTCCAAAGTTTATTTGTTTGTTAGATTTCTGGCAGAGTTAAACGAGGGCAATCTATACTAGCCATTCCTAATTTTGTAGTTGAGAGACTAGAGTTAAGGTAACTGTTCAAAACCACTCACCGTCAACTCTGGGTTATTCTTGTTAGGCTTAATAATGGGAGGAGACCTCACTCTTAAACGCACACCCGGACCCAAAGTGTAAAGCGCAATTTTGTTTGTGAGGTAACAGGACTTCAACCTCGGAACATCAACTCCAAAGTCCTGATCGCTAACTAATGGGCCAAGCTGGGCTCTATTTTTAAAGCCTATCACGCTGTAACTGCAATTTTTTGTTATTCATGACACAAAATTAGCCTATATACCTATATATACGCTTTTACATGCTGACGTTTGCCCCGACTAGGATACTATTGAGGTTTTGCAAGTGATCTCAAGAGATGGGAATTCCAGGAGTCTCGGCCATTGTGGACGTCAAGATACCGTGTATTTACTCCAGGCTTAGCAGTGTGAACTTAACTTTACTTGTCTTAAATAACTTAATGCCTTGGCTCCATCAGGTACTGTCATAGTAATTGCTTGTTGTGCTGTTGGATGTAACAATAGACAGGGACAAAAGTCCGGTCTTGCTATGTATCGTTTTCCAAAGAACAATATATTTCAGCTGTCAATCGGAAAGACTGGGAACCATCAGACTACATTTTATAGTAGGTATGAATGTTAATTTTTCAATAGTATATAAATAAATATCAGATAAATGTATATTTTTATAGTATGAGATAAAAATGTAATTGATCATCCACCCCCAAAGCCTGGTAAAAGTTTCCATAACATGACAGTATCGACCTGCATTATCGCTCAAAATGACACACAAAACACAAGAAACAAACTTGCCAGAAGCCTTGCCTCTGCCTTGTGGCTTGTCTCAAGCATGGATTAAAAGTCCCATAATCATTTCAGTATGATATTTGAGTAATATTATGATATATTTTCATATATATACTTAGAACTGGCGTGCAGTAAACTTTATCAGTCCATCACATTATAATGTTTTTCAACAGTGTCTAAATGATATTTCAAGGATAAATTTTACCATATGACCAAACAAATCGGAAAAAGTTTCACTTTAATTCAGATCTTCATGAAAAATTATTTTTTGCATCATAATATTAATAGTCTCAGACAGGCTGCCAATATATATAATACTGTTGATTAAATTCCTCTGACTATATTCCTACTGTGTTTACTCACATCAAGTCACCCCAGAAGAGACGAGCAGCGAGGAGTATATCCAAATTTCATATACGCCAGGCAATGAGAAAAAAGGAAGTCGTGAGGGGTGAATTCTGATAGCGATGCGGCTACGCCTCTCACGACGTCGGAAAACAATCCCTCTGGCAAAGAGTACGGGTCGCTTTGCAAGCCCGCTAGCTTCAGCTTTTGCTGTCAATGTTCTCTCTGCAGATGCTTAACATCCTCAGATAATGTCAATGATAAAGTATATCACACGGGGTATATCAGGGTACTTTAGACTCTAGCGTGACGCCTGCAAAACCTCAATATCTTGGTTTCGAGTATTTTTCTTCTATACTGAATAATGAAGGTTGTCTATTCTAACAAATAATTGTGATTTAGGTTTATGGTATAAATTTAAAGCTTTTCATTCTTTGAAAATAAACAAACTAACCAACGTTATAACTTTACAACTATACTACTATACTAGCTGATGTACCCGTTGAACACACGGGGAAGACATAGGACCTCCAGAAGGTGACATATGGGGGGAAATCCGAACGCAGATTCTCTATTTCACTCCTAAAAGGGCTCTAAGACTTTTTCAAATTAATTTGGCTAATTTTTTCACCGGAAAATTACATATCCAGTTCTTCTTCTGGTGAAAGCCCGATAGATTCCGTGAAAGTTTACAAGTAATAGTGAACTCTCAGTCCATAACGGACTTTGTTTTTAAAGCTCTTATAACGAAAGTTAAATGTCGTACCTTAATTTAAAAAGTTGTGCAGTTTATTTTAAGGAGACTGCACTCCTCCGTCTCTTTTCTCTTGAAAACGTGGAAACACACACAAATTGGCTAAAAATTGGCAAAGTCTCTGTGAGAATTTTCAGAGGCTTCATTCTTCAAAAAAAAAAATTGCTGCAAGACACGGGAAGTGGACCGGAAGTGGTGAGGTGTGGCAGTCAAGAAACTTGGCAGGATTGGCAAAGCAGTTGCGTCATTTCTTGTTCAAGGCAGCTCATTTCACAGTAGAGATGTGGTCAATATTTTTACAGTCTGAATTTAATGCATTTGATTTAATAATATTCTTGAATTTCGCTTCTACGGAAAACCATATTATATACCAGGAAGTAATTTCTTATAAAATATTTTGATTGAGAAATAATTCTCTAGTTCTTTTTCTAACCCTGGTATAAACTGGAAGTCAAATGGTATGAATCACAAAAGAGCGAGAAACTTAAGAGCAGCAATATATTTATTCTCCGCATTGTAGCTGGATATTTTATTACTGTATATATTCATTATTATGGGAAACAAGCGAAAATGCTGAAAGATTAACTTGTAATCTTTGACTTATAGAATTTTGTTATGTTGTGAGTTTTATTCAAACTCAACTATATACAATAGCTAATGCAGTAACGATATAGGAATTCTCGTATGAAATAATTTTATTTTTCAATATATGGGGAAGTTTAATATGAATTTGCTTTTGCTTTTGGACAACCAAGTTAGCATGCCAAGTTTGGTCTGGATTGGTCAACTCTTTTAGGGGATGTATCCATACACAGACAGAAAGTTTTCCTTGATTTGGTTTAATATGTATAGCGCATCTATGAAGAACGCCTGTAAGCCAATTTTCATAGCTCAATTTACCTGAAAACAGAAATTAACTTAGTACTGAAACGGTTAAGATGAAGGACAATGAGCAGATGATGGCAGATACTTTTCCAGTAAATATAAAACTGATACAAACTATGCTGAAAGATAGGGATGAATAGAACAGTATTGCTGCGTTTGATAAACACGCGATGTTACTTTCTAATTTGCCTACGCCCCCAGTGGCTAAGCGGCAAGTCTAAAGGCTTATAACGTCAAAAACCGAGTTTCAATACGCATAGTCGGAACAGCACAGATAGCTCATTGTGTAGCTTTGTGCTTAACAACAAATAAAATCTAATTTGCCAAAATGTAATTATTTTAACACTGTCACTCAGCTGAGTCAATCAAGACAAAAAATGTAAGGAGAAATATTAAAAGACAAACGAAAATGGAATTTTAAGTGTTACTCCTATGAGATTACACCTCCAAAATTTCTATAATCTCACACATTTATATTTGCAGTCAAATTGTTAGTGGTGTGGAATATGATGCTGTGCGCCTACCCTGTGACAATATCATTGAGGTAATTCTAGGTTATGTCCGACTAAAATTTTATTAATGTGCACGGCACACACAAAATTATAATAGTAAAACTGTAAACAATAACAAATGAAACATTTTACACAAAAAATTACAAAAATCGCTTCTCATAAATGCATCCGCCCTTCCCTAAATATGGTGTTGTACTACGTGGAAAAAAATTAAATCTTACCATTGCACCTTTGAATGTTCAAAACATTTGAAACGTATTATATATCTATATATAAAGTAGCATACAAGCATTACACAACGACACAGTATTTAACTGAATAACAACTTAACATATGCGTACTGTATGAAGAGTATCAGCCAAATGTCCAGACTGCTGCGAGGTTGTATGCTAAATGGTTTCCAGATTAAGGTCATCCTTCACATTAGGTGGTAGGAAATGTGTGCTAGCGGCTGTGTACTACGGAATCATTTATACATAGATGCCCTGTGAACAGACACACCAACCAGCATTGGTAATTTAGCCGCAATGTTGGCATTTGTCATATTTGGGCAGCACTTTCAACAGAGATATTGATTGTTTGCCACTGTTGTGTAAAACTTTTAAAATGCTTACCTTATGTGCATTTATATATGAGAGACGAATCACTGATGTCTTAATAACCTTACTTAGAAAATAATATTGAGATATTTCAGATGCTCATATTAGAGAAGTGATTGCACAGTTGCTTACACGAAGATTGAAACTCATAAATCAGAAACAAAGAAGACTAAAAAATAACGTATAGATACATCACATTAAAACCGGAAATTCCATGTAGTTTATAGCATATTTTTTTATACATCTTTCACTAAATTAGATTTATCAAATATTAATGTATTAATAACATTACAAACATATCAAATATTAATGAAGTTTAAAAAGAACTCCCACTTAGTAACAGAACTCTACACGTGTTAAAGATAATAGTCTATGCGCTCGTGCGGTGAAACTACATAAAATAATTCATATGCATAAGGAATTCAGTACAAAACTTTTATATACATAAATACCGAATGCATCTACAAAAGTTCACACGACATTTATTCAATCAACCTCATTAACATTCAGTATAAAGGTATGTAAGATGGTATTGGTTATATTTATTTAAATTGAATAAACAGATGTTTTCACACTCTTATGCGAAGCAAAAACTAAACAATGAATGAAATTACATGGAAATATTATGATAACAATTTTAACTATTTTGATAATGTATATGCAAGTATTTATTACTAAATGTCGACTTTCATTTTAGAGATTTTTTTTTGTGTTGTATATACTTTTCATAGATTATTAAACAGTAAGGTTCAGATGGTCCAGGTAATCTGATTTTCAATAGCTCAAAGAGAAGTTGACTTTCATCGATACAGTTTCAACTTATAGCTGTTTTTGTGTTGCGATGAATACCTTGTTTTTTCTGCTATAAAACATAGAGTTTTTAATGTTATTCGAAAAGAGGTAGGTGATGTCTTTAAAGGCGGTAATGCCCCCTAGTGGCACAGCGGTATGTCTGCGGACTCACAACACTAGAATCCTGGTTTCGATACCCGTGGTGGGCAGAGCACAGATAGCCCATTGTGTAGCTTTGTGCTTAATTCCAAACAAACAAACAAACAAATAAAGGCGTTACCCTGTTTTTTGTTGTTTTTCTCTTGGACTAGTATCAAGTTATTAAAATTATTTGGCTAGACACACGTAACGTTTTCTAAGGCTGTGGAATAAACAGCTGCTACGTATTTAACATGTACCTTTCTGTTTATAGTTTCAACCATGAAAAAAATAAGATATTTAATTATTATTCTGGGGGTTGGTTTACGATGCGAAATGGATAATTCAAACTGTGATGACTACTGATTTTACACAAGCAGTATCTATGTATATACGCAAAATGTATCTAGTGTAAAGAAAGGTTACTAATAAAATTCTGTGACATTTGACCCATAGGGCTATATTACAAGTTAGAGGTCAGTAAGAGCTACATATTTATCAGTGAAAAGGAATAGGGTTTTAAATGCGAGAATAAACTAATTTAATTGAATTCATGATGAACTGACAACATTTTTTTTTATTTATCATAAACATTCTTATCTAATAGGACAAGAAATAGCCCTAACAAATAATCATAAAATTAAAACTGTAAGGGTGAAAAACTTTATTTAATTAAAATGCGTGAATGAAGTATTAAATCGTAATATTACAAAGCAGGATCGTACCAAATGTACAGCACTAATAACTTTGACATTTGTATTTGAATACTGACACTGATAATATTGATCGTATTCCGCAAATGATATTTGATCTACAGTCAAGCATATTAATAAGGATGCTAATATTATGTACTAATATCATCTTTGAATTGCAAACACATGTGTTATTAAGTATCCTGAAGGGTTCTGAAATTACATTTGAAGTACATAAGTACATATAAACAAAGGCATCAATCCTACAATACACAAGGTATTTATTCGCCTAACATGTTTGCTTAGTGCAAAGGAAAGCTAATTTTGCTTCACAAGTCTTATATATAAGCTATACGTTATAAAGAACGTTTAATTGTGTATTGAAAATTAAATTTGACCATCACATTATCCTGTAATAAAACATACTGGTTACACTTAACTATAGAGAAAGTACAACCTACTATCATGCATTTGAACAAAAAGTTTCCATCTCACTGAAACGAAGATCTCTGAGTGGTCTATGTTAGATTTATATCTAATATTCGCGGCATCTATTTGCATATGCCACTCCAAATGGCAAAAATTAGTGACATTTCCAAATAAAAATTATAACCATATAGGGGCTACAGTAGTCGAATATAATTATTTTCAACGCTCTAAGTTATCTCCATATGAGCAGAAAAGATCTCCATTATGGATTTTACCATACACACACACACACACATATATATATATATAGCTTATTTCGTAGGGGTGTTAGCGTTTGTGAAAAAAAATCCACTTTCTTAATGTCCGTCGTGGAGAAACAATTTTTTTATCAATATATTTCTCATGTATTCAAACCTTCTTTAAAAACAGGCTATGCATAGTGGAAAACTGAAATGCTCCTCTACGTAATAAAATTTTGATCAAGTTTCCTTTGTATTTTTAGCGTGGTAAAGCTGTCAAAGTTTGTATATAATTCTGAGAATATGGGTTTATGATATATTCTGCTATCAAAGGTTTTACCCTTGTTCAATACTGAGTTGTCTAGAAATGGTAAACTGTAGCTTTGAGCTATTTCGTCAATAACTGTTCTGTTTTTATGCTTGTTGCTTAAGTACTTGGAGAATTCAGGAACGAGTTCTTTTTCTTTCTTTTTTTTTTTACGAAAGACGACAAAAGTATCGTATTCGTGTCTGTGATAAAGTAGGGGGCTTGAAATTTTCTGTACAGTCATCTAACCATTTCATTTCGTGACAACTCACAAAGATGTTAGCTTATATAGGAGCTGGACTTGAATCCATGTTGATCCCCATTTTTTTTCTACTCGTATATTTCTCCATCTATTCTTTCGAAACTGTTTTTCATAATTTCTTGAAACATTTTGAGGGGGTCTCTGTTCTTCATTTTCTTTGGTTTTGGAATTACTCTGCTAAGTCTGTTTTCTTTTACATCATTTTACATTAACTGCAAACAGATGTCTATGGTTTCGTTTAAAGAGATATTATTTGCGTGTTTCCGTAATCATTTCCGTAGCATTCAATTTGATATATATACCTGAAATTAATAAATTATTTATTGTTATTGGCATATTAATGTCTCGAGTTCGTCTTTAGTTACATACGTAATTTTATATCCGCCTTATGGTTTCCTTCCGAACCTCATCGTATAATTTTATTTTTTCACGTTTCTTTTCTAAACCATCATTACTAAAATGTTAACCTATCTTATTTTTTCTTCTCTTTTTTTTCGTGAAGAAAAGCAAAAGCAAAATTAATATAAACTAATTGGACTTTATTTTCATATAGAACACAATTTTATAGTAAAGCCAACGTTGAGAAAATGTACAAATATTAAAGCGAGAGAAACACGCTTTTTAAAGTTAAAATGTCACGTTTTAACAGGCTATTTTGAAAACGTTAAGTCGTGCTTTATGGCCACGAAGACATACTGTTAGTGACACAAAACAGAAGTGTAAAAAATCCAAGTGTTTCTTTTTAACAAACTTCAAGTGCTTAATATATATTTTAGAATATATACATAATCTTGCTTTATCAGTATAAATATTTTCAGTTTTAGGATACCAGTATCATGTTATTAAAAAACTCGTTTTGAAATATCCAATTCATGTCGCAATTTTGTTAAAATACATGTATTACGTTCTTGCATTCCGATGTTTGAGTAAAAATGATACCTTTTAATGTCGAATAATTCAATTCCAGTATTAAAAACACAACCCTGAACACTTTTAAAATAAATATCACAGAAAATATATGCTACCCATTATTTACACTCGAACTTGGCCTATAACAAATAAAATCCAAATGGAAAACTTTGTCACCGCTTTTTAAATTTAAAAGTGTGCTATCTGTGTAAGTTTGAGTTAACATAACTCAAAAAGTAACTTTTGTAACAACGAAAACAATTGATATATCAAACTTACTATAAATACTTAAAAGTTATAAATCGTAATATACATATAATTATTCTCAAAGGAAAATGTATTGCTACATACATATATATTAGAGACAATGAACTTACTAATCTAAAAAGCAAAATAAAGTTAATAAACCTTCCATCACAAGCTCAAACGAGCAGCACGAAATTGTTAGCTGTTCATAGCCTAAAAGTTCCATTATTTATCTTGTTTTCACTAAAAAGAAATTGATAGATGCTACTTTTTATCTTAACCTCAAACATTTCTATCTTACCTTATACTTCTCGTGTAAGATACATCATACACATTTAGTGGTCTAATTTCGCTAGGACATAGAAGTATGTTTCATTGTTTGTTTGTTCGTACGACTTCGAAACCATAATTTTACCACAGTTATTTTCTTTTCTCCATTCCGAGATCTTAAAATTTAATGTCTTGGAGCGCCACAAGTTTATTCAAGAATCCTATTGGCTACAAGCAGAAAGTGGAAAGATGCCAAACAATGTTCCATTCCGTGTATATCTAAAGAAACCTGTTATTGTACCTTCGTTTTCACGAAAGATCCGTCTTGTCTAAAGGAAAAGTCATTCTACGGGGAGGATAAGAGAATCACTGTTCTATGATTTAACGTATGAGGCAAATCAGATGAATGCCTCAAAAATATATGTATCTTCCGAATTTTAAAATGTATTTCAATTTTACTTACAGTTCTTTATCAAATTCTCAAATGAATACTGAAGCATAATTTGAGGTATTGAGTATACAAAGCAATATCCAATTGTGTGTTTCTCATTAGTTTACTTCCTGATCACGTAAGTAACAACTTACGTAAGGTTTTAATTAAAATGGTCACAGTTAAGTGTTTAGAGACACATCACTTATCTTTAATTAACACTTACAGTAATTTCCTCTTTAAGATAATTGATATTTACATCAAACTTATTTTAAAAATGGCTTTACTGACTAATTTCAAGAAAGGTACACGAGTTATTACGTTTACTCATCAATTCTCAGATGTGGCTAATTATGCTTAAGCTATATATGTGTTTTATACATACTGAAAGTATTGAATGAGGATAATATTATATAAGCTACGAAACGAAACTATTCTGTTCTATTGAGAGACGTCTCTTGCTTTATGTAAGATAACGCTTAGAATGGATAAACACTGTTTCTGAGAATTAAATCAACAGCCTTAACTATGTTCACGCAACATATTATGAAATAATTTAAGAACGTTCTGCTTCTTAGTTGAAAAACACTTTAATCCAAGTCTCCCAAAATACAGCATGGAAGTTCACTTAGCGGGTATGAAAAATGTACAGACAGTTGTCCATGCCACATATATATATATATTCGTCAAATTGTACGAAACTATGAAGTGTTAGATTAGAAATTACATGACATATAGAGATTTCATCATATATTCTGAGAAGATGTTTTAAATCGCGAGTGAGAAAAAAGTGAGGTTTTCAAGAGATTTCAAACCTACGATCTAACGAAAGCAGAGCGTAATTCAACATTTTCTTACCTTGGGTGACTTAAGAAAACATGTTACAGATAACTAAAAGCTAAACCACAGAGATAGGATAGACAGTGGCTCAGCGGTAAGTCGGAGTGATCATACCGCTAAAATCCGGATTTCAATACTCGTGGTGAGCACAGCACAGATAGTCAACTGTGTAGCTTTGTGTTTTAACAAGAAACAAAGCATTTTTTTACATTAAAAATCATAAATTGGTTGTTTGTTGTTAAGCATATAAAGCTACACCATGGGCTACCTGGGCTGTACCACCACGGGTATTGAAACCCGGATTTTTGCAGTATGAGCCTGCAGACTTACCGCTGAGCCACTGGGGGAAAAAAATAATAGAACATAACATGACTTACTTCGAAGTAAGAATTATTAGAGTATAAAGTGGAAAATTTTATTTCCACCTGGTCTAGATGGAGATTTTTTTTAACACAATTACAATTTATTTGAATAATATTCTTTCTTTCTTAACTTTTTTTTTATATAGTTAGTAATTTTCAAACAGTGTTTAAAAGGAAAATTAGAAGTATAGCTAAAATAAAAATAAACAAAAATGAACTGGTTTTCATAAACTGTATAATATTTTAGAAACCATTTTCTCTTTTATACAGTTGTATTTAGACATTTATATTAACTAAATATACCTAAAGTACGGTTCTTAACTAACGTTCTTTATACGTTTGTTTTCAAAATTTGCTCGTAAGCTTTTCTTATTACTAATGGAAATTCCCCAACGATACACTTATGGACTTACAACTCTAAAATCCAGGGTTTGATTCACCGCGATTGACTGAGCGCAAATAGCTCATTGCGAAGCATTGCGTCCCGGTAGTTCAGTGGTAAGTCTGGGGGCTCATAACGCAAAAATTGAGTTAGGATTCTCGTGGTGAGCAGAACACAGATAACCCATTGTGTAGGTTTGTGCTTAACAACAAACAATCAATACTGATGCTATTAAACTAAACGTTCATGTGTTAAAATATTTAAAAACACCGGAAAACAAAAACATGAATCTTATGTTATAATTATTTAAAATAAGTGCTTGGACGAAATAAAATTGCAAGTTATTTCACATTAGATTGCAAATAGACACAAACATATATAGATATGTATTTGTATCTTGAGAATAATTTATTGTAGCAGTAGCGAATATGGCATTCTACACGACTAAAGGTGTACGCGGTGGATTATAAAACGTCCACACACATGACTGACTTCAACATTTATGGCATTCCACAAGACTAAAGGTGTACGCGGTGGATTTTAAAACGTCCACACACATGACTGACTTCAACATTTATGGCATTCCGTAAGACTAAAGGTTTACGCGGTGGATTATAAAACATCCATACACATGACTGACTTCAACATTTATGGCATTCCACAAGACTAAAGGTTTACGCGGTGGATTATAAAACGTCCATACACATGACTGACTTCAACATTTATGGCATTCCACAAGACTAAAGGTTTACGCGGTGGATTATAAAACGTCCATACACATGACTGACTTCAACATCCAGTTTCTATTATATGATTTTTGTTTCATACAAAGTTCTTTGAAGCATTGTCAACCTTTTGCTCTTTGTTACAATCAGATCTTTCAATGGGAGATGATTTCGTGTTTTCTTAGAATATAAAATAAATAGATTAAACACGACTTATCAAATGTTTTATGATAAAAACTACTTCTTTCAGTTTTTATGAACCTACATGATATCATGTCTTAGATTGTTTTACTTTACACGAAATTTAACATGTAAGGAACCTAGCAAGTTTTATAACTCAACAGTTTGAACTTTGACACACACTCTTATCTCTTGCAGGTGGATATAAAACCCTAAAATAAAAACTCTAGCAAGACCCTTTTTGAATTGTTAAAATATTTTTATCAGAAATCAGAAAAAACGTAATACTGTATTGTATAATGTGCATATCAACTTATATAACAAAAATCAAACTAGAAGGTATTTAAATACAGCCATGTCTTTAGTGAAACATATAATATGAAAAGTTTTTTGTTTTAAATTATATATGAACCTTCTTTGTTCTCAAACTTTTCTTCATTTAATGCATCTTTGATACACGTTCTTTAACACATCTAATGAACCTTGACAACTAGAACAGCTCCTCTTTAACACATCTAACGAACATTGACTATTAAACCAGCTTCTCTTTAACACATCTAACGAGCATTCACAACCAAATCAGCTGTTCTTTAACACATCTAATGAACGTTGACAACTAAACCAGCTCCTCTTTTAACACATCTAATGAACATTGACAACTAAACCAGCTCCTCTTTAACACATCTAATGAACATTGACTATTAAACCAGCTTCTCTTTAACACATCTAACGAGCATTCACAACCAAATCAGCTGTTCTTTAACACATCTAATGAACATTGACAACTAAACCAGCTCCTTTTTAACACATCTAATGAACATTGACAACTAAACCAGCTCCTCTTTAACACATCTAATGAACATTGACTACTAAACCAGCTCCCTTCTTCTGTACAAAAACTAAAGTAAATTGTAGTTTTCTGATTTTCTTATTTCGTATTTCAGCTAATCCTACTTTTAATTAAAATGATTTTGAATAAATAGAAAAATAATTTATACTGGTATATAAGCAAATTAACTAGAAATATACGTGGACAGAGAGGAAGCTAGATAACAAAACGGAGTAATATACCACAAAATATAGACAGAGAGACAGCCAGAAAATACAAAGTGTCCGGAAATTATGTTA
Organism: Limulus polyphemus; assembly: GCF_000517525.1. Classification (NCBI taxonomy): domain Eukaryota; kingdom Metazoa; phylum Arthropoda; class Merostomata; order Xiphosura; family Limulidae; genus Limulus; species Limulus polyphemus. The sequence continues at coordinate 886,879 of NW_013665659.1, forward strand.
ATAAATACGGAAATGTACTGCATAACATATCATGACATCTTAAAGCAGTTCCGACAGGAGTTAAAAACATATTCAGATGTAAATCCAAATAGATTTAATATAATTTTCGGACATCTTGTACATTTCTAAAGGGGAGAAATGAAGATAAATAAATACATAATTTATAAGTAAGTGATCAGATTGTAACGAAAGAGATGTTTAATGTTGAACAGTTTATTCTAGTTTAAATCAGGTTTGTAATTACTAAGATATATAACATTTTCTGTGTTTTACAGAAACTCGTGTTACGGCAAAGAAATATTGGGAATGTAGCCAATTGCTGGTGAATAAATTTTATAACAAATTATAACCGGTATAGGATTTACAGCATGTGCATTGTAAATCTGGTAATAGTCAGAGAACGCTGTGTGAACTTAAACTTAAAATTGCAAGCTTGTAAGAGAAATCTTGTGAGGTTCCACTTGCTATAGAGGGGGTCAACTTTATGGTGGTTTTAAATTTCTTTGTCTATCATCTGACGTTTCGGGGAGACACATTGAAAACATATAATTATTTCAATATCAATTGACTTATTTATATTGAACTTGGCCTTCGTTCAATCGCCTATCCGTATTACAAATTTTGTGAATTGAAAAAATATCCGTCTAATCTAACATTCTGGAAGAATTCTGCGATACTTATTAATTTTTAGACTGTGACACATAAAATTTCTGTGTTCCGCCTTGTAAAATGGGATCAGCCACTTTAGTTCGTACCTAGTTCGTGATTTTTTCTCGACGAAAACACATTTTATTTGTACTAAATAATTCTAATGAACCAGATAAAAAGCATTATAAAAGTCTGTAGGTGTATACTATTCTATAATTTTGAGATATTATATTAACCCTTACGACCTTTACCCTTAACCCTAGTGTTGACATTTTGAGTAATTCAGGCTTGGAAATGTTTGAATGGACTATTCCGTGACATCACGCAAATATTAGGTTACTGAAGTTAAAATGAGAAGCGGCAATTAGAGGGATGATGTCATCTCAAAATATTTACTGAATCATCTCTTCCTTCAACTGTTTCAATTAAAGTAGAAATTATAAGTGGAAAGTTGTTGGTTTATTCGTTACAGGTGAAGGCGTTCAACTCCTTAAATTGACGTTTAAAAAGTTTTTACAAAAAGAATATATTTCCTCTGTAAGTTGTAAATTTACAGTTCTCAACTTTTTTTTGATGACCCTCCGGCATTGATAGCGTCTGCATGGTGAACTTAGTAATTAAATTTAAAAATCATTTAACACCGGTTTCGACACGTCTCTCAAAGAATCGGTCGGAAAAAAAAGTGAAATCACGTTATCTTTATGATTCTCTATTTCCTTTTCCTTTTGGTGATTGCTTTACTCTTAATTGATTATAAAATCGACATGATTGAAAAGTTCAATATACATTTTAATCACATACCCTCGGTAGAGCATAGACATCGAATTAGATTGTGATAATCTTAGATTAATACTAAAAGACATTTTCTTTTTTTTTAAGTTTAAACTACTGTACAGTTAATATCACATGATAAAAATATTAACCCAATTAATATATCAAGCCCGAATACTTTCCTAGTTGAAATAATTAGCAATTTATAATAACGAAAATAAAATATTTTACTGTTTTTAATGATTTTTAATTTCGTAAATAATAAAACTCTCTTTTCTTCTATTTAACATGAGCATTTGTATTTTCATTTCATATATCTATTACGATGTCATAACCACTGAACCACATAAGAACGTTGAAACTATGGAAATCAAAACCAATTACATTGATTGAGATCATGACACTTTCAATCATCTTTTATCTAGAAAATTCCAAGAAGTTTCAACGATTAAGATATGTTCAAGTTATTTTTTTACTATTCGTCCTCCGTAGATGGTTTAAACTAAAATAAATGTCGTGGCTATTTATATTTTATCTTTTAATTTTTTATGGAATATGATTAATTGCTGAATTACATTATAGTATGATTAATTGCTGAATTACATTATAGTATGATTAATTGCTGAATTATATTATCTTCAAGTAAGTGATACGTCTTCTATATTGACTCTGATCATTTTGAAAGACTTACATAAAAAAACTAGGATTCGAGGTTTAAAATCTCGCATACCCAAAGTTTTTGATATTTTTTCGTTGTATAAATTAAAAGTAAATTTCTTCGGACATTTATATTATATTTAATAGATTTGTCTACTTTCACACTTACTGTTTTAAGACTGAAGATAGATAAGCATGCTATTCGAAACCTTCTTAATATACTGTCTATGGAAAAACAAGGTTATTTCTTTTAACTATGTATTGAACAATGGACCATTATAGTTAATCCATCTTTTTCCGTTGACATATCTACAAGAGGTGACAGCCCAAAATGTGGCTGCACGTGCGACCTAAAGGAAGGTTGATATGTCTTGACTAGAGTCTTCTTAAAGTTCACTGTACACTTTTCCATTTTCTGATTTACACTTTTCTTCTGTGCCCGTAAGGGGAAGAATGGGATAAAAGTTCATACAGGCAAGATGACAATGAGTAGAGGGAGGAGTAAACTGGAAGGCATGATGATAAAAAATGGGGAGCAACATGTAACACAATCATCATATTTTTGAAGATCGTTCTATGATATATATGAATTTTTTTTAAATACGTCTTTATTTTTTATTGAGTTTCTGAGTATGCATGGTACGATTGTACCTAAAACTTTGAGAAGAAAGATATTTGACGGGTAGAAACATAAATAAGAAAAATCGAGCGCTGTCTACAGTTTGGTTTGTTTGTTTGTTATGGATTTCGCGCAAAGCTACACAAGGGCTATCTGCGCTAGCCATCCTTAATTTAGCAGTGTAAGACTAGAGGGAAGGCAGCTAGTCATCACCATCCACCGCCAACTCTTGGGCTACTCTTTTACCAACGAATAGTGGGATTGACCGTCACATTATAAAGCGCCCACGGGTGAAAGGGCGAGCATGTTTGGTGTGAGGGGGATTCGAACCCGCGACCCTCAGATTGCGAGTCGAGTGCCGTAACCACCTGGCCATGATTCTATGTTGTTCTTATAATACTGTATTTTAAACCCTAAGCTGAAACACACTACTGAACACTCGGTTCCTTCGGAACGTTTGAGTTAAGTTGAATAAAGAATACGTGAAAATCGGCTTAAGTATTTCCGTTGTCATTTTATTCTTAGAGATTAGATTTTTTAAATATACAAGTGGTAGGTTTACTACCATGCTTTATCTTAACATACTCTGAGAATCTTATAAGCAGTATTTTAGGAATTCTAATGTTGCATTAAGTACTGAAATTTTTGTCGTTGTAACGCGCGACCACTTTCACTTGTATATGAAATTTATAACGCAAGACATGCTTTTAACTTCGTCACTATATATCTACATATTTTGACAGTAGGGCTCCCAACCTCCCATCCTGTCATTTTTGTATAGTTAATCGCAACGCAACACTTTTAATAGACACTTATATGGCTATTTGCAGCTTAGAATGAATGGATTGTAGGTTTATTGAAGAAAAAATAAATTGTATGGAGTCCCAGATTATAAAGATTCGCTTGCCACGAATTAGCGTTACACATTGCAGTCAGAACAAAATTCCGCATTATAAAGCAAGTTTAAGTACTAGAAGCAAAATGACCATTTTGGTTGTTACTAAAGTATGCCTTACTGTATAGAATAATTATATACCTTAATGAGATAATGGTTTGCAAAAGACTTCGATGCTGCTGTTGGACTTCTGAAATGGTCTTTCTCCCCTTCTTTGTTTTATCATAATCTGAACCAATTTGAGTGCTGTGAAGTGGGCGTCAGAAATTAACCAGTATTGGTAACCTAGGTATTTTTCAAACCCTGGAAACATATAAAATATAACTAAATATCATCTGTCGAAATTAAACTCCTGGATATCAGACGTCCACGAGAGCCTTTCGTGTTTACCTGGACAATATATTTAATTCCTAAATTTCCAAGCCAATCCTAGACATTTGGGAACTCCAGTTGACAATAACTTTACTTTAAACAAAATTCAATGAAAAGGTGTGTTGCAAACACATATCTGATTCTATATATTAAACATCGTAAAGAAAAACACGTGTCATTTGTTAATGAAAAGTTTTTGTAAAACGCCTGTATTGATATCTGCAGAGTTTCTTCTGATAATCGAACATGACAAAATGAGTACGCTATTTGTGAGGTCCAAGTTAAACCAACGAAAACTCTCTTCACAACAGTAGAGCATATATGAGAACTGACTTTATAAAAGAAAAAAGAATTAGAGATATTGAAAGAGAAGAGGAAAGAAAAGCATTGAATCTCTAAGTAAATGTCAAAGCTGCCTAAGATGCAAAATTGAAGTGCTTCAACGGACGGGCTTTGTCAGTTCTCACATCTTATCAGCGTTATTGATTAAGAGCAGTAAATTTGGAGATTTCGCTGTGAAAGGCCGTAAGATTCCAATAGTTTGGAAGAAGAATTGTTGTGTTATGCATCACAATAGATTGTTGTGTTATGCATCACAATATAATTTTTTTACCATACAACTAAAAAATGAAATGAAATAAAAATTGGCAGATTGTGAATTACAGCTATAAAAATGATGTTTCAAAGGGAATCATATTGCATAAGTAATTGAAGATGAGAAGGATTTACATAGACTGTGTTCTGTAGATTTTTACCTTGTTCTATGCATCTACAATTGTTTTCATTTAGCACTGAGTAGTGATACTAGTCGTTACTTGTTGATAAATTGGTAGAAATATAACGTTTCAAAAATATAGTTTTATTTTATTTATTTGAGTTACATGCAAAAGCTATAGCAAATAGTTCGGAGATATGGGTTTTGAGTGCTTTTGCTTTCTTTTCAAGGTTAAATTTCTTTTATTTTCAATAAAAATGTACAAAGTGTCAATAAAATTCATTTATTTTTATTAGATTTTCGTTAAATGTTTTAATCAAGTCCCAGTATGACCTCACCCTCAATAATAGTGAAATCCTAATGATATTGACTCCATATGATCAGGTTCGGCCACTTACAAGATTCTCTATAATACAGTGAAACGGAAACAAGACCAGACTCTATTGTTTGAGCTCCCCTGTAGCTCAGCTTTTAGTTCAAGGGCTTGTAATGCCAAAAAAAAAAAATGTTTTTCGAGATCCCCCTGGGTGGTAGAGCAAAGATAGCCCATTATATAGCTTTGTACTTAACAGCAAACAAGCCAAAAGCTAATGTCCGAGTTACAGTTCATCCATGTCTTTGTGCTACCATTAATTTTTGGGTATTTATTAATAATTAGTGAATCCTCGTATAGTTTTTACCAATCCCAAAAATCACGTTACAAACAAACAACCTGGCCCTTGTGATTAAAATATGTTATATTTATTATCCTCTGATTAGATATCTTTCATCTTCAACAAGTCTTACTAAAACACCTTTCAACACCATTAACTTTTATTAGTTTAGTGTGTTTAAGCGATATGTATTTTGATTAAGCCTATAAAGAGCTTCATATATTTCTAATTTTTTAATTTCTCTGGTTTAAAACTCATCATGAAACACTGGCTAGTATCTTCTATTATTCAGCGTGTATGCCAGTCACATCGACTTTAATCTTTTTGTGGCTCTTTAAATATTGATTTTTTCCACTTAATTCGAATGAGAAGCATTTTGCCTTAATTATAAAAGTCTCCTTCTTTTCCCATTATCTCTCTACGTTTACTATACTGACAACTTTATTGATTATTTTTTCTATTGAAATTGGCCCTTGCTTTCAATACTTCAGCTCAGTCAGTATATTCTTTCAATAAAGGCTGTAGAGTTTCAAATTAAATCTGCTATGTTAAAAGTATGTCGAAAACTTTATTTTTTTCTTTGTGTAAATGAAAATGTGCTCAAATTGTTTGAAGCATTCATTTTGTATAACCTAATTTATCTAGAGGAGTGAACATAAATAAAAGTTGAAACGAGCCAATAAAACTTCATATATGTCATTTCTTACACTTACTCAAAATAAGGTCAGATAAACAAGTTAAGAACAAACGATATAATCCATCTTTTATGACTTCGAAACGTAATTTTATTGGGAAAATGCGCATATAAAATCTTATTGACATTTAACAAAAGGTGAATTTTTATTTATATGAAATCGCTCTCATGGCTTCATTACATAATTGAGTCAACACAAATTAGGACACTTGCTTTAAAGTAACAAAGATTAAAATAATCCTTTGGTTGCTTGAAGACAAATGTTTTAATGTAAAAACAATTTATGGCTAATTGTCCACAACAAACTAAAGCACAAAATATAAGCACCAATGTCTTGTTGTGTTTTGTAGAACTAAATCAAGCGGTCATAGGAATTCTTCTTTATTAACTGGATTCAGAGTGGCCAAAAACTATTAAATTAAAACAAGTAAATTTTAAGCCGTTGGGATATTTTGAAAATAAGTAAAATAGGCACAGTTTTACTGATATCTACAAAAACATCATAAGGCGGTCGATGTTCCTTACGATGGTCAATAAAACATCCATACATGCTTTCAAATCAGCTGTTATTAGTGCCTGCCATAAATATCCTTCCCTCAAATCAAGTTATCGTTAGATAATCATAAAGAAAAGGAAAGGGTTTAAGTTTACAATTGAATGATGTACCTTTGACTTACTATTATTTTAGGGTATTTCTCATATTTGAATTTAAATCATCTCAAAAATAATGCTAAATATCAGCATTCTGGCAGTTTAAAAGTTATATTTATTATGTTATGATTAAATATCTTTCCTCTTCAACACGTCCTACTAAGGTAAAGGTCATTGATTGTTCTCTTGATTTTAAACAAAGGTTACTTGTTTAGGTGTGGGCAAGTACACTATCAACATAAAATAGTCATTAAAAATACTTATATTAGCAAGTGAGAAACATAAAAAACTATATATAATAACGACATTTCTGCTACATCGTTATAAATACAAGTATACTGACTGTGACGTGAAACAAAGATCACCAGAAGATCATATATATATATATATTGAGTGAATAAGCTACGAAAAGATCTTGACTAACTTTAACTGATTAAACATTCTCAAATTTGTATTTAAAAAAAAATAGGCGTTTTATTCTTTTAATGCATAGTCTGCTTAATTAGTTCTTCATTCTTTTAGCGACACGATAGACTATCTATCCTCTCTCGATCGCGGGGAATCGAACCCCACATTTTAGCATTGTAAGTCCGTAAACTTGCCGCTGACCCATTGGAGGGACGGCCTTCTTGAATTGATTAATTTTACAGAAATTAACTGTTTACTCCAGGCTAATTCATTTTGTATTTTTTCAGAAATGTTATAATATTTTTCAAAATCTAAGTATGTATAACATTTAATAATGTATGCGTTTTATAATTTATATCTGATCTCAGAACTGACGGTTTAATTAAGAGCGGAAAACTCAATCGGTTTTGGAACATTTTTATGCGATTCAGGAAACTTAATTAATTTAAAAGCATCTGAAAATCAAAGCTTTAATTAAGTCGTCATACTACGAAAAGATATGCATACACGGTTTTACTTAAAAGTGTATTAATTATAGGTTAGGCCGTGACTGTAGGATATTACTAAACAATGAGGTTAACAGCTACCTCGTCACAGTGAGCCAAATTCGATCCCTTCTGAGTCTACTTCATAACACATAAAGTATCCAAGTAAACTCTAAATGTGTATATTTCTACACACTCATATATTATACGTTTACCATCGAATCAGATACACACAAAAGGTTTTTAATTTTTTAATGCAAGAAATCACACTAAGTAACATCTTTCAGCATTCAAAGCGATGAGCTAGAGGGCTACACTCTTTGTTCCTTATACTTTTTGTTAAGAGTGTATTATTTTTGCGATTAAACAAGTTTGAACTTATCGTTTATCTGAAGAATATATAGATAAAAGTTGCAATATAAGAAGTGGAGTAAGCTATCTCTAAGAAACTCATTCGTTCAACTAAAACTTACAGATTGTGGTGAGATTTGCACCATCAGAGTGTATTGTTCAGTCCAAATGCTACAGTCAGATATTTACTCCTATTATATGGATATTTTTAGTAGCATATATACTTATATATTTTACGCAGCGCGTCATGTTATGTCAATGTGTAATCGCGACTGTGACCTACCTTGATAATCAGTGACTTTCTCTTTATAGTCATATAAAATCAAAATAAAACATTCTCTCACATCAGTAAACCAGAGGTCATTACATTGAAGGGATGTTGGCTGGGCGTTAGCTATTGTGCATAAGTGGGCGTTACTTATTGTGCATGGTTAGCGTGCTCAGATATCAAATCCGAGGGTTCAAGGTTGGAAGACTATTGCCACAAAAATGCGCTCCGCACTTTGAGGCCGTGGGTGTGTTAAAAGAAGAAATTCAGTTCCAATATTCGGTCAGACAAGAATAACCCAACAATCTGTGGTGGGTGCTGTTTAATAAGTGCCTATCCTTTGGTCTGTCAGTTCCAAGTTAGAAAAACAGCTATGTTTTGTGCAGCTTTACGCAAAAATCCTGAAGTAAACAAAGAAACTAAAGGGTTGTCAAATGAATCACCTGGACAGGCTTTGTACTTTTTCAAACTATAGCTAATTCAGTTTCAACACAATGGAACCTTAGAATCAAATCAATTCAAATTTCTGAGCATTCACCAAAATTTATCATATAAATAAGTCTAATGTAATTTCATCAAAGCTTCCTCAAAGGTTTGTCTAATATATATATATATATATGTGTGTGTGTGTTGTATAACTGCAAGAAAATGCATGAAAAGTAGTTTCTATGTGAGAAATTACAACAGACCAACTAGAAAAAAGACCCAAACTTTGTTTATCTATCATTCCATGTTAAAAACATAAGACTTACTACAATGGAGTACCACTCTGTTCAGCACCTTTCCTGATGCAACTTTGAATGACATATTTATAGGAAGGACATAAAATACATAGATGAAAATATTAATAATCACAGTAACTCCTAGTGTAGAGAAAAAATCGTAACATTCATACCAATTTGTCCAATGTAGCCTAAGTGCCTTCTTTATACTAAAACTTTTTCAATAAAATATTTTTTAAGTTTTTACTATTTTTTATGGATATTTCTAAAAATAATTTCTTCCTCTATAAGATTCATAATTTCTTGTAATATAACATGAATTACAGTCCAGCTGGTGATACTCACAGGCTTCTTAGGGGAAGTATATCAGTTCCTAACATAAGTTCCAATGTCGTTAGTGTCGTTACAACCAATCAGTTATTCTACATTACATTTAAATTTTAAGCTCTGACTTTTTAATTTAACTTGTACCATCTGTCATAGCGAAAATCGATGGGGAGGCGCTCTTATGGGATTTTCCAAAACATTGGTTGTTAAACATTATTCACATGTTGCCTTAATATACAGTATGGATATTTTTGATCTTGCTTAAGTGTTCATTAAAATTAATTTATTCTCATTTTACCATATTCTTCATTTACAAGTTAATGATAAATCAACTTGTTAATCACAGAGTATGACTACGAACTAAGTTAGATGGTTTGCATCAACTTTCCAATTAGATGTTCATTTTCATTTCCTTACGTAAACAAAATACCCTTGTACCCGTTTCAGAATAACCGAAGTACACGTTGAACTTAAATTACAACGAAATATAGCTCAATAATGTCTTCATACGCTCTTAAAGAAACACACAATTATCAATTGGTACAAATTAGCAGTTAAACATTCAATTTTATTTCTTACACATCCATTGAGTACAGCATTTAAAATGTTGTTTCCATTCACAAAATAACTACGAGTTCGTTCGTAAATTCTGAATGAAATCTTCAAGTTTTGGTATCTAAAATAATTGAATAGTTACAGAGATTTTGCTTTGTTAACATAATTTCTCGTATACATATATATATAGTGTCACTGTCATGTCAAAACCATGTAACTCCATTTTGCCATGGTTTATGTTTTACATGGAAACGTTCCCAGAACATGTCCCTCTACATTCTGTCAAAACCGTGTGTCTTCAACAAAGAATTATTACATTTGGGACATTATCTAAGCAGTGTAAGACAGGAACTAATTTTTCCTAGTTTGAAAACTATGTATATATGATTCTGTAAAATTGAACTTTTGGACGTACACACGGTATTGACATCACAGCGACGATATATATATAGGAATGCATTTTAAAATAGTAAAATACGAAAAGATTGTTCATTACTAAAGTGTAATTAACTATCTTCTAGAACATATTATAAGTCTTTTTTTATGGAAAACAGAATTTGTTCCTCGATTTGGTCTATTAGTAAATCCAAAATCAATTTCCCTTTCACTTTCAATTTCATCGTTCTTTAAAAGTTGGTGAGAGTTTTGATTGTGATAATTTAAATCATTTTAGTTTGTAAAACTGTGATTTCTTGATCGTAAAGACAATGTTTATGCGATTTTAATGTATTCACAAATTAAGAATTCTGCTGAAGAAATAGTTAATATAGAATGTTAGATAAATTACATAGGATATGCTTTAAAGATTCATTAGTTTGCGAATGGGAAAGAATAACAAAAGTATGTAACTTCTGATCAAAGCAATCCACTTACATAGACCAGAACTAATTAATAACCCAGTAAATAACGTAGCTGACTTAAAATAGTAGCCTAACTAGAAGTATGCAGTATCGCCAACCAATATTGTATAATGACTAGAATGTTACTATTATCCATATTTTCGGCCGCAATTCCAAGTGTCTCAAAACGTTCACTCAAGAGGTTTAGGCTACTTTTATATCTACATACCAAGCTAAGAATACAAACGAATAATCATAATGTATACATATAATAAATGAAAAATAATAAAGATAAGCATTTGAGATAAATACATTATATGTATATTAAACACCTAAAACAGTACTCTTAATGAAGCTAATATTAAAGAAAGAATGCAATACAGGTATATTTGCAAGAAACATAAAATTATATTTTTACTTCGTGCACTCCCACTAATTCCTTGTTCCCTGAAAAGCGTTATGGGTTGTTAAGAAATATATTGTCGATATCAATATTCCTCTTTATACTTCTATTAATGGAATTATAAGATTTCAAGAAGATAATAGAAAGTCTCAAACTGAATCAAAAATGCGTATCGATATAAGTTTGTAATAAATGTGAATGCTAAAAGGTTGTATAACATGCAAGTGTTATAGTACGAGTTAACTGAAGGATAAATGTGAAAATTACTATTGGTTATTCCCCCGTTCTTCCAATAATTCACTTTATAAGGATGTCGTGTCTTAATGGAGTGATTTCTATTGTTCTGTCTTTCTGATGACAGCAAAGGAGCTCTCCTTTAATGGTCAGTTTCCACGAGGAAGAAAAACAGCATTTGATGTCCGGGTATGTGACCGTCTTCCATCATCCATCAGTGTCCAGGAACCAAATTAGAGGCAACATGGGACTTCATTTGAACTGCACGTCGGCGAACTGTTTTCGCTCTCATATTGTCTAGTAATACGGGAATCTTATAGAGGGAAAGAGAGCCGTTTCTCTCAATTAAAGTAACTAGGGTCCATATAGCTTACAAATATAATCTACGATCGACGTCAAACCCTCTCTTGTTTCCACTAAAATCTACTAACAATGTTTTCACATTAGTGAAATAATTAATTGATGTTTTCTAAGAGAAAAAAAAACGGTATTCGGATAAAACCCAGACATATAATAATAAATACATAGTGGTACCAATGTCGAATCTTATTTTTATCTTTAATGAAAAAAAAACATTAACAGTCACACTGAAAACAAAAGCTATGAATTAAAAAAACATACAAACTTTTTAATGGATGAATGAAGGGGGAAAAGTTATGGATTAATATGAAGAGGTGAGTTGTAAGGTTAGTCATTAACAAGAAGTGTAGTAAGAAAGACAAAACTAAAGGCAGTAGTTAAAGTGTTAATGAGAAGTGTTTAAGAAAAACAATGTTAATATCGTTCATTAAAGGCAGCAATTTGGTCACTAGCTTTTGATAAATTGATTGTGCATATAAATAACATAATAAAACCGTGAAAATACATAAAAACATCTAAGTAGATACAAGGTCCTGTTTAGGTAATGCACTTGACTTCATTCAAATAATAAAGTTGGTCCTGTCCAAGTGATACATTCATAGGGAGATTTCTATGGCTTCGTGTTTCTGTATGAGTAACAAATTAATTATCTATTTAATGGAAGGTTGCATAAATGAAATGAAAATTGGATCTATTGCAAATGAGGATTCAGTTATTTCAGGATCTGGTATTTTAAGCATATTTGATATTTAAAAGAGGCATTTTAAGCTTCATCAGCATGCTTTGTCTCATTAATTCTTAAGTGCAGTTTCTTTTATCTTTAAGTACCTGTAGAAAATGTAATTCATCTTATAATTGTTTTAACCACTCTCTTTCCACAATTGTAATCCTTCGCTTGTAGTCATTTGAATGTATTTCTAAATCAGTTTGTATGGTATACTTGGAAGGTCAGATTTGGTTGTTATGAAACCAGTAGATGTATAGTCTGTTTTTAAGTATTGTGCAAGTAAAAAAAAGAAAAGCATATTTTTTTCTTGAACACCTTATACGTTTAATAAACTATTTATTTAAATGTATGTTTTAATTAGGTTTAGTATACTGTTTTTGAGAGTTATATTTTATTTACATTTTACTTACATTTATAGTTACCCCCTAATCGCTTTCCTTATTCGCAGATTAATATTTAGTATCTTCTAAGAATCTGACTGGTTGTGTAAGAGCTAACAGAAACCTAATGTGATCTTTTTTTCCTGGATTCAGTCTTGAATTTAGAAAGACTAAACACTTCAGTTTGTTTAAATGATCTTTAGTTATTAACTTATGTGATTTTTACCCATTTCTCCTACACAAAATAGTCTTAAACTTAATAGCATTTACAAAGAGACAATCATTGAGGTATTTGGGTTTATCTTTTAATGATTATCCTGCCTAATAGAACTTAAGAGCAATTTCATTGCCAACTTGCAGGGAAGATTAATTGCTTTGATGGCAGTGGCGGCGAGGGTGGGGAGTTCAAGTATGGGAATGAGTGACCAATAAAATATTTCTTTTCATTAGGAAGGTATCATATTAGACAATCTACATATTTCATTTGTCACACAACAACGCATGTCAACCAATAGCAATGCTAATTTCCATTACATATGAAATATGATAGTCATATTTGTTTCATTTTACACAGCAATTCCATTAAACAAGAGACGAATATGTTCAAACCTTACAGTAAAATTTATTTAACGTTCTACACTGTAAAGATGATTACTAAATATGTATATATAAGAGACAGCTAAACACATCGTACTTGTAAATTGTTCTCCAGAGGGTCAGCACTATGTTTATGGATTTACAACGCGCAAAATCCGGGATTCGATTCCCCATGGTGGACAGAACGCAGATAGTCTATTATGTAGCTTTGCACTAAAACAAACAAACAAATAGTTGAAAATTAACAAGAATCAAGCTGTGACTTTGTAATTTCATAATGTGAATAATATTTGTTAACTTTATCAGTATGTTATTTCGACTTAAAAATGGCGTTTCAAGTTCTGTCCAGTCTTTCCTTTCAGAAATTATGCTCCCTATCTGCGTTGTCATATACCAAGAAAGGATAGCATATAAAATTGCCCCACAGCGGCATGTCTGCGGACTTATACTACTAGAAACCGGGTTTCGATACCTGTAGTGGGCAGAACACAGATAGCCCTTGTTGTAGCTTTGTGCTTAATAAAAAACAACAACATATAAAACTTAAATATGTAACTGATTTTACTTTAAATATAACGAAAATGAATCAACTACAAATAAAAAAATTAATAACACATAAAAAGAAATTAACAACCTATTTGTATTGTATTACAAACATCATTTAGACAATATTTCATAAGTTATTTAGAAATAACTTTTTAAAAAATAGAGTACATGATGGGAAGTTTAGAGAAGTTGAACATTTTATAACTGCAAGTGTGCTCATCGTGCTAAAACAGGCAATATAGTGAGATCTGAGGACTCTAGTCAAGCGGAACATATCAGCACAAGGAGTTAAGATCATTAGGAGATTAAAAGTGGCGAATGATCTTGGCATTTGAGCATAGCATTCATTTTAACTTTCAATCTGAGAACTATATATTTTTTTCAATTTTAATCTAACTGCAATGCGCTTAGACGAATCGTACTACAATTTATTGGTTCATTTAACGAACCATGCAAAACTGGATGCAATTTCGTACATGCTCTAAAATGCAGTGAGCTCTTTATAGCCCTTATCATTTTATTAAGCATGTCAGGGAAGTGAGAGTGTGACTGCAATATACAAAAGCTTTTAATTTCTTGAAGAATTCCATCATCATATTCCCTACAAACAATGGGATTTACTACACTCGTCCTTGGGCCAGCGAATGATCCACTTTTCTGTGAACTAATATCAAGCGATAAGAGATGGCCATATTAAGCGGAGAAAGGTTATACAATAGTATACGAGATATGTTTTATTACACTTGTTTGAACAGCAGGGGAATGATGAATGTAACTCGAATAAGAAAATTTATATCACTCACTTACTAACTTTATCAAGTAGAAAATATAATATTGGAGAAAATATTTGTTGCGCCTTTTAACTTAATTGTAAAAGAGATGAATGCATTCAAAGTCATAAAACGAACATTTGTAAAGTTATTCGCATATTATGCACGTACATCTTAATTCAATAAGCAACATAATGTAATAAGATTTTTTTTTATGTCAAATCAATTTCATATTTTAACGATCTCATACATCGATGTAAATGATTACGATATCAACTGCATTCTGGGAGCTTTCAGAACGAGGCTATTGCAACATATAAAAAGTTTGGAAACATACTTTTGTGATAAGATATGATTACCATATGTATGTGTGTGACTTGTGAATTAAAGAATCAAAGAAAGGTCAGTTAGGCTTTTTCTGAAAATAAAATATAAAACGTTAAATAATATAAACGTTAAATGTAATTAAGAAATCAATTAATCACGTTTGAAGTAGAGATTTGCAATCTTATCAAGCTTAACGGTTCAGTAAGAAACCATTCACTAAAATATGAGAAATTTGAAACGAGTTTTGATTTTGTTTGGATTTAAAGTCTAATTTAATAACAACAAGATAAAAAGAACTGTAAGAATGCTTTTTAAAGAAATATCTAGTTATTACTATCAATAGTATCCTGCAAGTTAAATTTTTGGCTTTCGAAACTTCTGATGAGAGGTTGTTTACAACTAACACAGGATATTCTAATAAAGTCAACCATGAATGGATTTACTTTGGAAAATATAACTAATACAGGATATTCTAATAAAGTCAACCATGAATGAATTTACTTTGGAAAATATAACTAATACAGGATATTCTAATAAAGTCAACCATGAATGAATTTACTTTGGAAATCATAACTAACACAGGATATTCTAATAAAGTCAACCATGAATGAATTTACTTTGGAAATCATAACTAACACAGGATATTCTAATAAAGTCAACCATGAATGAATTTACTTTGGAAATCATAACTAACACAGGATATTCTAATAAAGTCAACCATGAATGAATTTACTTAGGAAAACAGTTTTGAATAAGCAATTTAAACAGTTGAATTTCAATGAATATTTTCACTTACTGATGAGCTACTACAATCACTTCACAAAATTATCTAAGCTATTCATTTTTTATCACCGAAAGCTGGCGAAGCATTGAAAACCAGCAGGCTTAATATTCGTTATAAAAGTTACGCAAGAATATGGATCTTTTTCCTTTATTTTCACCTTCTTAAGTGGACAAAATCTTACAATCTAATGCGATTTTGACTACGAATATTAGCCTCTATTTTTAAGTACTTGCCTGGCAAATAATGAAGTAAGAGTTCTAATTTTATGTTTAGAAATATTTATTAATGACGTTTAGCGATGGATTATTCTGTCACTCCTGTTTTGGCTATTCGTTTCGTTTTTATGTAAAATCTCTCATTTTTTGTGTCCGTTTATTTGTTTTAGAACTTTGAGCACAACAGCTATCTGCACTAGCCGTTCTTGGATTTGAGCTGATAGACTGGATGGAAGGCATCTAGTCAACGGCACCCATTACCAACTCTTGGACTACTCTAATCGCTTAGTAGAATTTGACCTTTGTTCTTATGACGTATCCAGGGCTCTAAAGTGCAGAGTGCGTTTTCGCTGACCCTGAGATTCACACTCAAGTTGGCTACGTTCGGCCATTTTATTTTACGTGATATTTCACACGAAACCCAACAAAGCTTTAATGAATATTATTTTCGGCTAGCTTATTCAAGCTCAGTGCTTATATAGAAACCGGCTAGCGGCAAACCTTATCTCAACAACAGTAATATTGATATTTAATTTAAGATGTAACAAACTTTCTCCTACGTATAGAGGTCAAGTAAGGCACTCCAAGTCCTGAATTTCTTTATAAACAGATTAAATGGCTCTAAAGACAAATTCTAAGAACTTATGAGTGAAACTAAACAAGAATATATAATAACTTTGAATTTTACTTAAGACATGACAGAACTTTAACTTTGTACAAAGACCATTTAAAATGTTTCAAGTTTCATATTTATCTAGAAACTGGTGTTAATGATTTATAGTATAACTCCCCCCCCCTTAAAACTTTTAAGCACTTTTCAAGTACTGAAGAGACATATTTAATATAACATTTGATTTGCATACAGTATAAAACGATCACTCTCTGAAGAATTCATTAAAGCTCGTGTACTAATTTAGTGCAATTCTAGACAAGATATCTAAATATTATATATTATTTTTGAAGAAGCTCTGATGATTATACCAAGAATAAATTTATTTACATTAGATAAGTCGATGAGATAGGAGAAATTACAGGTTCGCGTTATACTTTCGCCCTTTTAAGGATTAAAAATTTGGTTTTTCTTTACACAGGCACTTCAGATACGCCCATCTCTGCTTATTTAAAGCTGTTCCTTATGTGTCTTGTACTATTGAATAATCTCCAGTGAAGAGTTGTATATAAAACTTAAAGAACTTTAGTTAATTTCCTGTAAAAACAAAACATTTTCTTGCACTAATAGCAGAATTATCCATTTTCCAGTTTTAATTTCCCAGCTATCTAAACATAAAATACGAAGGACGCAACTCAAGTCAGCTGAGGCACGAACGTTCTTGCATTCCTTGCAAATCTTGATGAAAAACTTAAATAATTAACAATCATCTTAGTTTTGTGTTTAGAACTCTACAATCATTTACATAACTATCTACAAGTATATTACTGAAACCACACACAAAAGTGTTTCACCCTGGTCATGCAACCGAAACAAATAAATAACACAGTCTTGACAGAAATGGGAGCAAATAGGGCAGATCTTAAATGTATAAAGACATTCTGAAAGTCTCAGCGATCCGGAAATCTTTGTTTTTTAACTAGTGTCTCTTAAGTTACTCCAAAAATGAGTTTTAAGTTTAAGTATTCGTGCACAGAAATTCAATTTACACCAGATACGAATTTTTCACCAGGGTATGTGCTTACGATAATATATAATTTTATAACAATATATCATATTATAATGTTTCACAGTTATATGTGCGTGTTGACACAGATAATACACATAATCATTCATCCTTACAAGCTCTTTTCTATGTTTAAGAACAAATATCGTTATTTTTAACGAGGCAGGGCTTTTTCTTTATGATACCAAGACCATTGTTGTCAAAATTAGACCCTTGACCTTCAAAATCTTGCTTTTCTTTTCGAAATAAACTGGTGTTTCTATTGATATCTCACAAGATAGAAATTCGAAGTAGGTGTAAACGGCGGTTTAAGATGTTTGCATGTATTTAACGGAATCTTGTGTGAAATGTTCCAAGCTAAAAAAACATTAATAATGCATATATTTTATTCGACTATTAATTTGGTTTGCAGGTTTACTTAAACAATTTGAGGAAGCTGGAAATTTCTATATATATAAGTAAAAAGCACATCCAACCATGAAGACTTAAGTATGTTCTTGTTTTACGAACTTTGTAGACAGTTTACAGCTCTAGTCAGGCCGCCCACGAACGTAATTCATTTCTTGTCAAACACTCATATGATGAATGACTATGACTTTTTTTTTTTATCTTTGGAGTACTTCTTCTCAAATAGTTCTGAATTAGAGAGAAGTCTTGGATCGCTTCTATTAAACGAATCGTATGCCACCTCCCGACACTTAGAAAAAAACAAAAGAAACGAACTTTTAACAATCAATCTCTTTTACTACTTACCTTCAATAAGAAATTTGAATCGCTTTAAACCTACACGATCTTCAATGTTTAATCCCATGTTGCACAAAACGACAATAATCATCATTGGTGGACAACATCCATATATGTATATATATATATATACATATACTATTGTTTTTACAGCAAATCAAGGATTTTTCTTTTACACATCTAGACTGTAGGTGGCACAGAAATTTTGTTTTTGTATTTAAATGACCTTTCAAAGCATATTATATAAACAGTTACGTATGTAAGTAATATAAATCAGGTCATCCTGTTTTAAAAACTCGAGGCTAAGGGTTAAGTTAACAATAAAAGAATTATCGTTATCTTTGCTTTACTCGTTAGCGTTTTTGATCATAATAATTATGATTTACATTTTTGTTAAGTCCCCTGGTGAGACGGCGGTGAGTTTAGGGACTTAGAATGCTTAAATCTGGGGTTCGATTCTTCCGAGGTGTATACAGGTGCTAGATTAATATGATTTTGCTCAGAAACAAACATTACATTGTTAAACCACCGCTAGGATGAATATTTGTTATTATTCGAGAATATTTTATGGTAATTATGTCTAAAACTCTTTTTTGTAAAAATAATAATAATAGCAAACCTTGCGATTTCCCGTAGAAATAATAATTGAATTTAACTTATAAACTTTTACATTGAAAAACATAATGGTGGTTTTTCTTAAATACTTCTAGATGTGGCAGTTATATTTTGAGTAAATGCGAATGGGAAAAACAAATTCTTTAGTGTTCATATTCTATATTTATTGAACAGAAAACTCATCTGAAATCAATTCGAAAGAAAAAAAAGGTTTTTCAAGTGTTTCTTAGAAAAGTTTAACTTTCAACATGTCATGGAAACCAAATAAATGAATCGAAAGCCATGTACCAAAAATAGAAATTCCGGAAATTTAATCCGTTGTACGGAACCATGCATGCAGAAGACAATAGCGCATTTTGTCGGCACCCAATATAATGTTAAGAAAAATGTCCTGAAGTTCAGAAAAACAAAACAAACGATAACAAAACAATAAATGAGAAATATAAGTTAGCCTACCATAAGTGTCAACCACGCACTTATTATTGTCTCATGAACGTTTTGTATTTTTGTAGGCTGTATTTTTAATTTTTTAATTTAGAAGTTTGCTAGAAGGAGCATGTCATTTCGATTACCTCAAGACTCTAGTGATTTCGGGCAGTATTTATAAACAATAGTACATTGTTTATTGATGTGAGTAACCAGTTAATGATTAATAAATAGGATATTAGTGAGTATTCAGTGAAATTATGAATTCAATGTCAGAAAACGTATTCACAGTTTAGTAATGAAATTGAAATTTATCGCGTCTATTAGCAAGGAAATTCTATAAGTAAGTTTATTTGCGAGTTAGGCGTAATTACCATAGTCTTTGAATTTCTATTGAAACGTTATTAGTGTATTAGACCTATAATAGTTCCCGTTGTAAAGTTTTGTATTTGAAGTTAGACTTACAGGTGAAAGTGGCTATAGTAAACGCTAAAAAAAGAAATAAATTAATTTGTTATTCTTGTGTGAACAGTCAAAAAGAACCCGTTACTTACATCACTTATGTAAGAAGTGGGATTATTTTGGTGAAAATAAAATAGAACTTTGACGAAATTTCAACGTAACAACTCGATCACTAAGAAAGACTTAAGCTTTATAAGTGATGATGAAATAGGTAAAAGAAGATGATTGTTTGTTTTGTTTCTTTGAATTTCGCGAAGCTACACGAGGGCTATCTGCGCTAGCCGTCCCTAATTTAGCAGTGTAAGACTAGAGAGAAGGCAGCTAGTCATCACCACCCACCGCCAACTCTTGGGCAACTCTTTTACCAACGAATAGTGGGATTGACCGTCACATTATAACGCCCCCACGGCTGAAAGGGCGAGCATGTATGATGTGATGGGGATTCGAACCCGCGACCCTCAGATTGCGAGTCGAGCACCTAACCACCTGGCCATGCCGGACCGAAAAGAAGATGAAGAAGAAAAATACTTGTTTGTTTGTTATCAAGCACAAAGTTACACAAAAGGCTATCTGTACTGTGCACACCACGAGTATACTTTTAATGTTCTAGGCCTTCAGACTTATTGCTGAGTCACACGAGGGCAGAAAAATACAGATAATTAAAAGATAACGATGAAAAAGATACAGAAAATTAAACAAAGAACAAGAAAAAAAAAGAGATATTTTTTTTAAACTAAAACTAATATAAAGGAAATTTAAAGAAGATCAAGAGGAATAAGACAGAAACTTAAGAAAAGAGTTAAAAGAAAGAGATATAATAGTGAAAGAAGAATTACAGCAAAATATATCGAATTGAAGATAATATCGATGAAGTACAGAAATACATCAACAAAGTACGGAAAGATCATAATGACAAAATCAAAGAAATACCCAGAAAGATCATTGAAGAAGAACTGATTATCATTGAGATGAAAAAAAAAACTCTGAAAAGCGAATTAGTAAATGTTAAGATTAAACTACCTACATTACTATCTGTAACTTCCAAGAATTCCAACTTAAAGCACTATGAAATCGGAGAACCTGCATGGTCTAGACCTATTACTGCTACTACTATGCCACCTGTTACTGCAAGGCTTTCCTACACTATTCCAGCCATGCCATCACCAAATCCAATTCCAGAATTTAGCTGGCTAATTCTAAAACGCCTCTCAATTGAGAAATCAACGCGCTATGCTGAAAAGGTACCATGAGAAGCATATAAAGCTTAATTCGAAATAAGTTCCGGAGTGAACGAGTAGAATAATAAACAATAAGATATTCATCTTGCTGCCTATATAAAGGTACAACCTGTAACGACATTAAGTAGCTTGTAGCAGATGGCTGTAACAACTATAAAGCATTTCTAACTACTTTATCCAATAGGTTCAGAGTGACACACCAGAATGATTATCCAGAGCTAAGTTCTGGAACATGGTATGGAAGAAAGAAGAGACCTTAGCCAAACTTGCAGGATATCTCCTGGAAAGACTTCCCCAATTGTACTACCTTGATGCTCCATGTGAAATGATGAATTCATTGGCACATGACCAATTTATAGGTACCACAACAGACAATGATATGAGAGTTATTTGAAGCAAATGAAGATTTGTGGTTGGTGATAAAACTCGAATCCATTAAAGTCACAGATAAACAACTAAAGATACCTTCTCGAAATTACGAATTAATCAGATCGAGTAATATTGAAAAGTCAACTTCCCCTTACGATACACTATCAGAACTGAAAGAATGAATCATACAGGGCACATAGAATGGAGGAAATAGACCACAAGAAAATTAGTGTTTCAAGTGTAACTTGTAAGAACATGTTGCAAGAAACCACAGAATAAAGCCTCCATGGAAAACGAGCTCCTCCTAGAGGATACTAGAAAAAGGAAACTGTTATAATTGTGGGAAATATGGCCATTACAGCTGAGATTGTAAGGATTCAACAGTTGCTATTAAGCCAAGAAGACAATATCCTGAGGATGTGACTGAGAGCCCAGGCAGATCAAAGGAACAACAAAGAGCTAACCAGACATAAAAAAGACGGGAACTAACTAGATGTATGTGGCGAAGCTCAGTTCGGACTACTCTATTTACCCCAAATGAGATAGGAAGTTCATCATTTGAGGATAATCAACCACGAGTTCAAAGGTTTATTGATAAGATATCTTACAATTTATTGATCGACGCTGGTTCTAAAGCTATAAGTTTTTGACCCAAATTGATAACGACAGATGCGAATTATCGCGTCTATTAGCAAGGAAACTCTGCAAGAAAATTTATTTGTAAGTTAGGAGTACACAATATATTATCGGAATTTCTGTTGAAACGTTATTAGTGTACATTAGTCCTACAGTAATTACAGTAGCAGCTTTTAAAAAGTTTTGTATTTGAAGTTAGGCTTACAGGTGCAAGTGGCTGTAGACGAAATATATTAGTTTGTTTATTGTTACGTGGACTGGATCTGTTGAAATTGTTAGTAATCTATATCTGTAGAGCAGAATTTGACTACAGGAGTATACATTTCTATTGTACTATGACTGTCGATATATTTAGACATCTATATATGTGTAAGACAGTGTGACCCGATTGATATACATATTTTGCGTACAATGGTTGTGGATCATAGTTAGACTGAAAGAAAACCAGTAAGCAGGGTACCATAACTGTGCAACACTGAGTAAAGATAAGTTCAATATAAAGTACTCTTGTTTTGGACCACTGACTGAATGTAAAGAGAAACACAAACGGGTAGTAATTATAGCTATAAAAACGAAGTAGGTTAGAAACACGAATGGGTAGTAATTATAGCTGTAAAAACGAACTAAATTTGAAACACAAATGGGTAGTAATTATAGCTGTAAAAACGAACTAAATTTGAAACACAAATGGGTAGTAATTATAGCTATAAAAACGAAGTACGTTAGAAACACAAATGGGTAGTAATTATAGCTGTAAAAACGAACTAAATTTGAAACACAAATGGGTAGTAATTATAGCTGTAAAAACGAACTATGCTAGAAACACAAAGGGGTAGTAATTATAGCTGTAAAAACGAACTAAATTTGAAACACAAATGGGTAGTAATTATAGCTGTAAAAACGAACTATGCTAGAAACACAAATAGGCAGTAATTATAGCTGTGGAACACGGAATCGCTTAGAAATACAATAGTTATTAATTATAGTTGTAAAAACAAACTAGGCTAGAAACACAATGAAAAGTAATTATACGGAATAGCTTAGAAATACAATGGATAGTGCTAAGTAACTATGAACCACGGATTAATAAAGAAACACGAGGCTTAGTTATAAATATCTTTAGAGCAGAGTGTAGCATAAGAACTTGGGTTGTGGTAATCAATAACTGTGAATCACAGACTGATTGCAACAGCTTAAACGAGTTCTGGTTCATCATAAACCTGGGCCAGTAGAAATTAATAAACATATCTCTACCGCCCATGAGGCTTCTGAAACTGTGGGCAACATTTCCGAGGAGATTTCACATTAGACAATAAAATGAAGTACATATATACCTCAGTTAATTAAGATTTACTAACATATTTCGATAGTATAAAAACAAATGCAGCATTTATAGTATAGTATAGTATAGTCGTTCTCTATAGGAAGATAAGTCTCATTTATTGCTTCAGGTTCTCTTTCATAAAGTTTAGAGAACACTCCCAAACATACTTCAATTATCAAGATATATTTTTTATAGGTATGCTCTCTGATAGTTCGTATGCATGTATACATACACTTGCATTTTTTCATGTGTTGTGATAATAAAATTTAATGAGTTGAATATCTTGCAATATTTAAAGAATTTGTGGGTTATTAGATATTGAATAAGGATCGCCCTGAGGGTAGGCCTGTACTACTAAATTAGGTGTAAAAATATATATATGTGTGTATATAAAGGTGTGATCTTCTCTAGCGTAATAAATATATATAAATATTCAAAGCACCACCAGGTTAGGAATATCTTATTTTCGATTTCTGTAGATTGATAACATTTTCGCAACTTTAACACTGCTCTTCTTATAGTGCTATATGTACAGGAGGCAATTAAAGTTTTCTCTTTAATATTAACATGTAAACCTGGTGGTTGTTTGGAAATTTATGTATGTACATATACATATATACTTACAAGTGTTTTCCACTTTACTCGAGGCTGGTAGTATATATTTCGTCAAATAGCACTGTTTAAAGTACGAGAGGTTCAAACCACCATGGCGGACGTAGGACCAGAACAGAAAATATAAATGCAGAATTTAAAGGCTGCGCTTTTTTCTGGTCATCTGATGAGAAACTATAATGTTTTACAACCATGCTTTCTATGTGACCCTATCAAAATATATTCTAACTGCAAAAAATATTAATGTACTTGCGATTCAACGTATTAGAGGGGCGTGACCATTCGTTTACATGTCAGCCTGCAGATTAGAGGGTTCAAGGAATGAGTAATGATATGCCGCTAAAACACGCTCCGCACTTGCTGCTGTTGGAAAGTAATAAGTGTGATAGTCAGTCCCAATATTCGTTTAGAGTAGCCACGAATACAGTTGGTGCTGCTGATTGGTTGCCCTCTCTCTTTGATCAACAATTCTAAAAGAGGTATGAGTTTGACTTAACCTTGGGGTCATCAACTTACTCACTTAGAACATGCTTTGCACAAGGTGCTGTTCAGGCTCAAAATACCAAATTCTGTACTTAAGAAGTATACTTGACCGTAACAGAGTTTTATTGTTTAATACGTTGAATATATTATAAAACTGCTATCCTTATTTATAATAGTTTTAATAAGCTTTATAAAACATCTACTTTTGGTTCTGTATTACTTTGAGCATATTGTAAAGTCGCTATCCTAATTTATTAAAGATTTAATAAGTTCAGCAGACGTTTCTATTATTCATTATTTATTACTTTGAGCTTGTTATTAAACTGCTGTTCTATTTTTGTAAAGTATTAATAAGTAAGTTTATATCTTTCTGTATGACTTTCTTACATATTTTTACTATGTTGTATTGAAAAATACATTTTCTCAATAATTTCAACTTTAGCGTTTCATGAAAATCAACTGGATTGTGTAATAAGACAGAAGAATTCCGCATATATATATATATTCGTTTTAAGAAAATAAGTTTTGATTACATCAACTTATAACTTAAGTAAAGTTTATCAAAACAAGTTCTAAGGAAGTGAAAGTCCGGAAGTATTATAATCCCTGCATGTAACTACAACCTGTTAATAAAAAGTTCATCTGTCCGTGCCTGAAAGATACATATGGTTGAAGCTTAACTCCGGTTTTGCGTAGTGCAAGCGAATGAAAATTTTGACACATTTCTACTCAACGTGATGCCAGTCCAATGCAGGTTAACCTCCAACTATTAGCTGGCACTCAGTTTACAGCTGGTTAAACTAAAGTAAGTGTAAGTAAAGTGTCTTGCACAATGACACAACAACATAGCACGCGCAAACTTCGAACCCGCAACCTTTCGAATATGTATACAAAGCCCTAATCACTTGGCCACGCTTGTTAGTGCACTGTAATTGTAAGACAAAGATCCACTGTTGGTACGCGTAAACAGAAGTGTGGTGTAATACGTAGAGATGTAATGCACACACACACACACACATATATGTAAAGAAGTACTCGTATAATTAGTATGTAATCACTGGAATGAATAATAAGATGTGGCCCGGCATGGCCAGGTGGTTAGGGCGCTCGACTCGCAATCTGAGGGTCGCGAGTTGGAATCCCCGTCACACCAAACATGCTCGCCCTTTCAGCCGTGGGGGCGTTATAATGTGGCGGTAAATCGTTGGTAAAAGAGTAGCCCAAAAGTTGGCAGTGGGTGGTGATGACTAGCTGCCTTCCCTTTAGTCTTACACTGCTAAATTAAGGACGGCTAGCGCATATAGCTCTCGTGTAGCTTTGCTCGAAATTCAAAACAAACAAGCTAATAAGATATCTCTTTCTCATTATGTTATATAAAATGTGCAAATAAATGACCTAATCTCTTTCCATTGTATACCATCCATATGACGGCGAAGTCCAAGTTAACGTTTCATCAGGAACCAGTCACATTTATTCTTCATTCCGTTACCTAATTTTTTTAGTTGATATATGGAGATATCTACCTTTAAAAAACGTTCTTAATTTTCGAAAATATTTTGCAAGTTTTGTAAAATATTGCTATTATTTGGTTTTCATTTATATTAGTGTTCTCTGGATTGAATATGATAGTTTTTGTATTTCAATAAGTTACAAAAGACCAATGTATAAAAATTCTATAATTTAAAGGTTCATTGGCTGAAAAAGATGTTTACTGTGTCCACCACTGGTATCGAAACCCGGTTTTTAGCGTGATAAGCCTTCAGACTTACCGCTGAGCTACTGGGGGGGAGGCAAGAAAAATATAAGTCATAACATAAAATAAAGTAGATTTAAGAAATCAATTGTGTTGAAAGAGAAAAACTACCTGATCATTTAATTATGTTAAAAGTTAATTTAAATAATACATTGTAATATTTCTGTGTATAATTTTATGTATATTTCTACTAAAACTATTATAGATTCACATAATATTTTCACACGAACATATCACAATCATTTGAAGGGAAAAAATGTTATATATATATTTATTATAAATCTTGTATGACAGATAATTTGCTAATAATGGATCCAGATAGCTTCGGAATTACTGCATTCACTGGAAATATTGAAGTAGTAGGCTTAAGCACGTTCCAACCATTAAACAAAGTCTGGCAACAGTTGAAAATTAATCACTGCTGTATCGAGAAGATTTAATTATTGTGAAAAATAAAACAAGTTTAACGAGCGAACATGTTACTCTTAAGCATCAAGTAACGTAATTAATGTTTATCCCTGATCCAGGACGTAAAAAACGTAAGTTTTATCTGACAGTAAGTGTAACTTTCATAGATTTGTTGAGCAAAATACAGCGTATCAGTGGAGTTCAAGCTGGACGAGAGTAACTCATTGTAGAACTGGGGAAGAAATAAAACTACCTATTTAATTATTAGTGTATATAATATACAAACATTAAAGACAACCTACAAACAAAACAACACGGCCATGATATAAAGAAACGAAGTTTCAAAGTAGACCCAGTAGAAAATATTCAAAGATATTGCTCATATTGTTCACAAATAGAAATTACCGTTTGAAACTCACTGTTAAATTTAAAAAAGTTTTGTTTTTCTAGTTTTTGCGCTTATTTTCTAATAGTAATTTTTTTAAACGTTATATAAAATGATTTAAAAATGAGTAAAAAAAACTGAAAGCAATCACAGCTTTATTTGCAAATGTTGAACTACATCCAGTTTTGTAAATATTTACTTTAAATATTATTGGAGGAAAACTAATATTTAAACGTTTATATAACTTCTAGCATTACTAGAAGCAATATCTGGATGAAGGCTTTTATTCGTATTTTATTTCTTATAAAGTGATAATAATCAAGACGTTTCTTGAATTAAGATAAAATTGCGTTTTTGATTTAATACAAGAGAAAAAATACAAATGTAATTAAATCCCATTTTAACTTTTATAGTAATCAACTCGAGGAATTCATTTATTTTTACAAATCTAATATTCCACATTAAAGCTATTAGAGCGGCTGACCTTGCGATAAATTAATTACTTCTGTGATCCGTGCTATATTACAGTTAGGCGGAAGAATAACGAAACTGGCTTTAATTCCTCTAGCATGATATACTTCAATGTCATAAAACTATCCGTTCACTTGAGCAAAGAAAAAAAACAGATCCTGCTCTTATAAGATCCAATTTACATTTTAAGTCAGCGAAAGTCAAATTCCTATACTAACGTAACAGGTGTGTATAGTAGGATAGATAAGTAATACATTTCAAAGTAAACAAAACAAACTTGGATTCTCAACGGCCTTACGTTACAAGTAAATTATTGCTCTCTGATCGATTGGAAGAAACTGTTGCAGAACTAACAATAAAATTTTTACAGTGCACTGAAGCGTTTTAATGGCAAGAGTTCACATCGTCTTATAAATAACGTTAGTGTTTTTGCAATAAATATATCACTTTTAAATTCAGAACAAAAATTTTAGGTTTTATATTGTTTCTCTTCCTAGAAACTATACACCTGTGTCCATTATTTCCCTCCTACATATAGAAGTATGTTACAGGAAAGGGAAAGCAAAAACTGGTCACATGGGAGTAGTACCATTGTACTATAAAGGTTATAATAGCTATCCTGAGTTACAAGTAATAAGGACAAGTCACAGTCTATATGGAGATTATAATTGTTTCTTTCCAGTTTTAACTTCTTCAAAACGCTTCAGCTAAATTTATACTTAATTATATAATTCTATACTATGTATAAAGAAAGAAGGTACACTTCAGTGTACCAAATTAGGTCAGTGTTTTTTAAGCTAAAGCTACAGAAATGTGTAAATGAAACTACATTAATTCAGTAAATATATCATAATTTTCTAACAATTTTTTTCAAAATATGTCAATAACTTTTTTTTACTTTTGCATCATTTGCAGTTGCAAATCATCACAATTAAATATTGCAATAAGAGGATCAGAGGTTTTAGCCGGTGAAATCTCAGACCAAGATAATGGTTAAGAAGCAAGGTAAATGGATGTGTAAGTTGTTATTACAGGCTATGAGCAAATTTTGTACATTTACTAAAGATGCATATTTTAAATTGCTGAAAATATTTCAACAATGTATATATAACTTTAACGTGAAATCTAAAAAAAAAAGGTAACTGAAATTATGTTCTACATCAGTTGATCTACACATGAAAATGTGCTAACGAGTCGTCGTAAGCTCCCCCCTCCCCACCCCACCCATCGTCTACTAAGGACTCACGCTAAGTTTGAGCTTTAATGAGTTTATATATTAAACTATATATTCGGTTAAACCTCCTTATTGTCTCTGTTATAAAACAAAGCAAAAATTATTAGCTGGATATTAAACCCTATTTGACACGCGTTGGTTCTGTTTGACTTAAACAAGAATATTATATACATGATGTAAATAAACTATAACTGAAGAACTTTGTTCTACATTTTCAACTTAAAATATATCTTTAAACAATGGCAGCAAGGCATGATTAATTACCGTAAATGTCATTAATGTGATTTCACCGACGTAGCATTATTATCAATCACGCAATCAGGCGGCTTATTAGGTGATTCGTAGCTGTCAATTTTTGCTAATATTTTCATAATAAAAGAACGAATAAAAATTACTTCTCTGTATCATTAATTACATGCAAAATGAGAAGAAACTTTACAAAGAAAAACTATCTTAGGTACAAAATATAAGTGTTTCTCAGATTTTATCAGAACATGGCTTCAACCACGACTGTAAAAACAGTATCACTTCGAGATCATAGGACAAGGCAGTACCAACTATAGTCATAATGATATTACGAATATAGTAAAACCAAACCATGCTTTTACTGAATTTCCGAAGAACAAACTACAATATAAAATTTTATTATAACAAAACCTTTCGGAAGACACTATCACTTACGTTGGGGGGAAGGGGCAGTTATTTTGATGTAAAATTAATTAATTCGAAAGAATTAATTAATCATCAAGGGTGTTCGAAGATTAAGCAATCTTCCTTCACCCCGCGCGAGACTAAAGAATATAAGTACCTGAGAGTTAATTTTAAGTCTGTTCGAGCCATTGGGCTGATTCTAACTAGACTTGTAGTTGAATAGATACATACATATACAAATATATATATATATATAAACATACATGTACATATATATACATGTAAAAAAACCGAGACAGGCAGACATACGTGAAAGCAAAGGCAGAGTCGAGTCGAGGCAGATTGAAGTGAAGATTTCTTTGTAATTAAGCACAAAGCTACACAAAGGGTTATCTGTGCTCTGCCCACCACGGGTATGGAAACCCGGATTCTAGCGTTGTAAGTCCGCAGACATACCGCTGTGCCACTGGGGGACTGAAGTGAAGGATAAGTCGAGAATTAATTGTTGACAAAGTATCGAAACAAACGGGCCAATCACGTTCATAGGCGAATACGATTTTATTGCGCAGAAACTTTTAAAACAGCATAACACCAACTACACTTTTAAAAAGAAATTAAAACTTTAGTATTATAGAACCTTTAGTGTCAACACAACAGTGGTTTGTTTGTTTGTTTTTGGAATTTCGCGCAAAGCTACACGAGGACTATCTGCGCTAGCCGTCCCTAATTTAGCAGTGT
>NW_013665659.1:917992-935964 GCF_000517525.1 Limulus polyphemus
AGGCCACACACAACAGTGGCTGTAGGCAA
Source organism: Limulus polyphemus (assembly GCF_000517525.1). NCBI lineage: Eukaryota > Metazoa > Arthropoda > Merostomata > Xiphosura > Limulidae > Limulus > Limulus polyphemus. The sequence continues at coordinate 918,022 of NW_013665659.1, forward strand.
AAAAAAAAAATGTTCTTGGTTATAGAAAAAAAAAAAGTCACTCACACACGAAAAAAGTTTTTCTGATAAAAACACAATTCGAAAAATCACTATGGTACTAACTGCATTATATCTTCCCCGATGGATGAGTGGTAAGCTTTCGGACTTGCAGCACTAAACCATAGTGTTCGATTCCTGCGGTGAACAGAGTACAGCTAGAGCATTGTGTGCCTTTGCTCTAAGAAAACAATAACCAAATAGTTTTGTCTCCCGGAGGCTTGATGGTAAGTCTGAGGTTTTATCACGCTAAATTTCGTGTTGGGTAGGTCACAGATAATCAATTGTGTAGTTTTGCGCTTAACAACAAAAAAACATGCAATTATATCACGCTATGATTTATTATCCTACGCCTTATAACAAGAAAAACCGTAATAAAGTAAAGTCGTATAAATATGCTATATATATTTACCGCAGACATTTGTCTTAAAAAAATCACGGCATTGACCATATATATAATAAAGCAAAATCTTCAACCTGCATGTTGCCAACAAGGCAGAGCAAACTGTTGACATCATGACAATACCGCGACATCAGAACGTACAGCGAATGATTTCATATCATAATTGTATTAAAATGTGGCTAGCTCGTGCGTTTTTACAAATGTATAATATATATTTCACGAAAAAACTTGAAGCTCTTGCTCAACATCTCGCTTGTATAACAACGACTTTAATTAATCTCCTTAATATGAACTGAATTCTTTAAAACCAACAATTTTGTTTTATCGAGAATCACACGTAATGTGAGTTGGTTAAAAATAATGGAATTCCTACTAAATCCACCGAATGCATAAAAATATGCCAGTTTTACTTAATAAAGAAAACAAAAAATATTAAACATATTGACACACACATATATATATATGCAACTTTATATATTGTGTCGTTACTTCTAGATGATATAGCCAATAAAATTAACAGCAAATTTATCCCTACTTTGTTACTATTTTCTTTACAATTCACATCGTTAATGAAAAAGTCAAAATTTAGCTTTCTCAAACACTTGTACAGTATTTTATCAGAAAAATGCAACTTCAATGGAAGACACGAGTGTGTTTCTAAACCTTTGGTTTAGGAATTTCAGATAGTTAGTAAAGCCTGATGAAAATGTTTATATATAGATATATAGTTTTGAAGTTACATGCTCCTACCAAACATGGCTTAGATGCTGTAAATGTATGATCGCCACCATGGTTAAATTAAGGATTCCGTATTGATTTTTGTTATAATTGTATTGCATAAAATACAATCAAACAACTTGCGCCATCTCTTGAAAGAAATTAAACTTTTCTAAATCTTTCATTGTATTAGTTTTTATCGGTTGCATTTCGGGAATTCAGGATTTTAGTTCTTAAAAAAAAAACGACAATCATACAATACTTGTATTAATATGTTGCATCAATTACAGAGTAAAGATCTATAAGGGTAAGGAATTGATTTTTTCTTTAAAGTTTTACATATCAAAATTTTTGTTATATGTCAGTCTTATTAATTGTATGCATCTTGGGGAACTGACAACAGTGCACTTTATATATATATATACCCTTTTATAGAGGTATACACTAGTATCATAACAGCAAAATATTTACCACCTACAGAGGTTGATATTAGCTAAGTGTAGCATATTATTTATGTGTGTGTGTCCTTCAGGAGTTTATACCAGTACAATTATAGAATAAAGCACTTACAACTCCTACAAATGTATATTTCAGTACAATTAGAGCATAAAATGCATATAAATAATATAAGTATACGATCATAGCGTAATATATATATATATCTCACAGAGGTGTATCCTAGTAAGTTTATGGTATAATACATAGCTACTAAAGAGATCTATAATGTTTGTTTTTTTCTCCAGAAGGTTGCACATATATAAAACATAAACTTTATTTTCCTGTTTAGCTCTAATGCCCAAATAAATATAATATGGTGTGAACAGGGGCTTTAGAGTATGGCAAGCATAACAACATTAATAGAGACGCAGTATTATAGCTTATATGTGTGGCGACTTTCACTCAATGTTTCTGAATCCGCAGGATTCAATATTATATGATAAAATGTTAAAAGACGCTGATTTTAGATATTGTGAATTATAATGTAGTAGGTATAGGATAGGGGAAATCTGGTTCTTGGAGCTGTGCTACTGTCTTTATGAAAACAAAACAAAAAACAGTTGTACTTTCTGGCATAAGCTACAGATACCAATGATACTGATACTTGAAAAATAGGTCGTTTGCTTAAAGAGATGGGTGGATTTATTATGTAAAGTATTAAAAATATTGAAGCTTTTAGGCCTATTCTTCTTATATATATGTGTGTGTGTGTGTGGCAGCTCATATTGAAAAAAATCACCTGAATCAACCAACGATATGAAAGAAATACAGCCTTATTGATCATCTTCCTTTCACACTTTTCTAAACCCACAATCCTTCCATTCGGCGGAAGTGATTGTCTAATGTTAGCTCTTACGATTTCCCAATCTCAATGACTAAGGTCCGCACTTTTTCATCATTTACAATTATCCAAAAAGACTATTACATAAAAATGTGGAAAACAGAGATAAAAAGTACACAAGTGTTTTTTCCCGTGTGAACCTTTTACGATATTCTCTAGGAAACCTTTTTTTTTCAAGCCAGTTTACTTAACATCTGAAAGAATGAAAAAAAATTAAAAGTAAAAGAAACTATCAGACGAGTGAAAGTGTTTCGGTGAATTGAATTTTTATTTCAAGTTCTCTTAAATCTCTAAAGAGCCTGCATAAGTAGTATTAAATTGTGTATCCAATCGTTGAAGAAAAGAAATAGACGTAAAAGGTTTGCAAAATTTCAAAATATTTTTAAAGAAACTATTAGGACTCTATTCATTTTTACTGAATAACTTAAACAAATTTTGAATTTCTTCTATTCCTTTTAACGGGTTGAAGCAACTGTCTTTGGAATATTTATGAAATAAAAGATTCAGTATTGTGTTTCCACATATATATATATATATATATAACATATGCAAATAAAGTATTATACTTATTTTATTTTTACCTGTCAAAGAACAGTTTGTGTTTTTTTATCTACTACGATCCATAAAAGTTATTCCCATCAGGGAAATTACCGACAGTGAAAATATTGTGCTAAAATGGGTTTTGATGTGTTTATTTTTGTAGCAAAGGTAAATAATACTTATGCGTATACTTATGCATATTGGTTGATAAAATACAGTAAAAAGTCGATTTATTTTATGAGTAATATTCAATTAATTAGGCAGATCTATGAAATATTACATTTCTTGTATCTAGAACAGTCAACCAATGTATTTGTTGTTTACCTAGTATAAGTAGTTAAACTAGGTATTCTTGAAGTCTGAATAGTCCTAAAATCTTATCGTAGAAAGAATATTCATTGTAAAATGTTTAGTGCATCAAAGTAATTTTGTTTCATAGAAAAATAGTCAATTGTGCTATTTGTCTTAGCTACAACGATCAACCAATCTGAAAGTATTTATTATAATAGGAAAAGTCATCATACCCGTTTATTGTAAATAGAATAATCATTTATTTTACTCTGTTTAATGTAGGGTGTATATTCAAGTAATACATTTTCGAAGGTAAAAAAATCAGTCGTGCTTATTATTTGATGCAGAGTAAATTCATCTAATTAATTTCTTATAGATATAATCGTCAATCTCTCGCCTTGAATTTGTTTTAGAGAGAATGGTTAAGACATCTAAAAATGACATTTATAGAGAGTGTACTTTATTTAATGAAATAAGAATAGCTAATCACTTATATTTCTATATGAAACACAGTAAATGCGATCATTTCTTTGTTGTAGAGAGAGAATTGGATAGCCAAATGATCCTACTATGTTTATTTTGATAATTATAGCATATTCAATCCATCTATTAATATCAAATTCATAAGTAAAATAACTTTTAGTTAAACTGGAAGCATTAGTAGTTACCCCCTCACCCCTGTGTCCAAAGGATGCAGCCTCAGTAGAGGGTCACCAGGCAATAAGGGTGGAGTACAGACGACGACGATGTCTTAGTTCCAGAAAGTGTCATTAGATGACGCACAGTAGGAGAGGTGTAGAGGCGATGATGTCATCAGAGACGATTACGTCATAGTTTCACGGAATGTCACCAGAGGACAAATTGCTAGGGGTCCATTGCTAGAATGCCAGGACAGACGGATATGACAACAGAACGTCAGAAAAGATTACGTCATAGTTCCAGGAAGTGGAACCAGAGGGAGCTGGCGCTATGCAATGATGTTACCAGAGGGACGCGTTGCTAGACTGCCATGACAGACGGACATGACGTCAAAGACAATGGCATCCACAGTGTCTCACTGAATTTAAGTAAATAATCAACATGTAAAATGTATGAGATTTTCTATTTCATTACACGATACAACGAGATATATTTACATGTACTTGAATGGCGACAGAGTTAGCTGTTTCTGATTAGTGTTGATCAGTTCAGTTACAAGTTTAAGACATATTCTAATTTTTAATATCTGCCAAAAACAAACAATCTTAAGTTCTGTCAAATCTGGGTCACTTTTAAAATTTAAATACCCTGTCTCTTTCACCACTAGTAATCAGACTGATGCAGTTCTATTACATGGAAGAAAGAATGTAAGTATATCATTATATATATTTCTTTGCTTATAAATCTAGTTTCTGTGTTTTTTGACATAATAATGTTTGTTTTCAGTCATATTCATTATATTAATAAATAATGTCGCTGTGTTTACTAATTATCTTCTATATTATAATTTAGTCTGTTGAAAAGAAAAGAAATGCTGCTGACATTAATAAAATGACGAAAAAGATCAAATCTAGCAGTGAAGAATATTCACTAAAACAGTTAGATTCCTCTACTATTATACAACGTGAAAAAGCACTTGATATATCTATTTTGTTGGGAATGACCGTTACATCACTTTATCAACTTACGAGAATAATTTTAATATTCATATTCGACAGTTCAAGGAATTTGGAAAAGGAAAACTACATCCAACCAAGGATGGTATCACTTAATCTTCAGCTGAATGGGAGGAATTTAAATAGTGGATCTCACACATTAGTGTAGCTGTACAGAGCAAAACTGAACAAAATGTTCTTCTACAGGTACGGAATCGTGTTGTGTGTGTTCATAATATCCCCACTATTTTGTTTATGTATCAATTTTATTATCATGGTATTGATATGCGATCTGATAAGGTTCTCTTTGTTTTATCAAATTCAGAATGGCAGAATTAATGTGCACAGATTTCTCATTTTGATACTTAAACACTATAGTTCATAATGAAAAGAAATTGAATAATTAAATTAAATCAATTCTTATAAATATGTATACACAGGTCAGTAAGAGAGTCTAACTGAGTAGGAAGTATAACAAGAATTGTACACTAATTTAATCTTGGTAATCCATACATATTTCAGTTTGTGTTATTTGTAAATATGAATTGTTATTATGATGTCAGCTTGTCAAAGGAACTTGTCTTTCAGATAAAATTGAAGAACACTGTACCAATTGTAAGATGGACGATACTTTCTTTACACATCTAAGCGATTATACCTGCAAGAAGTTATACTATGTATAGATCTTTGTATGTTATATTTGTAAAATTATATTTAAATGACAAATATCTGAGTTCTGGATCCAAAACAGAAGGTAGTAACTTAGAAGAAGAAAATAATTTCCTATTGTGCCATCAAATATTGAGAATTTCATGAATGTGCATTTAGCTTTCTGTATTGTTATGTAAAGTATAATAATATATATAAATTAGTTTTTCTGACTGTTAAGTTCAGTGACATACAAAATTCATTTCTCATTGTCAGAGTTAATGTATAGTGGACAAAGAGTTTGTTTTGGTTGCAAAGTTTATTTTGTAATGATAGCAATCAACATGATGGATTTTTAAAACGTGAAATAAAAGATGTGTATTTTCTTGTCTTTTATCGTAAGAAACAAAAAATTGAAATATGTTGTCAAGAAGTGTTTTATTGTTATCACAGTTATTTTACAGATTTTGTTTGTTTTTAAAATCTTCAAAGGTAGGATACATGCACATTAGCTGTGATCATTTACTTTCAATGTTGATGACGTCAGTTAGAAAGAACACACATACATTTATGGAGTTCCTACTTGATACAGTAATTTGGAGCACGCACGTGATGTCAGTTAATCTCTACTATAAAAGAACGTTCAGTTATATCAGACCTCAAATATTTATGAGAAAATGGTAAATGTTGCTATTCTATAATAATGATTAATCACATTTATTGTGTAGAAAATGATTTACTACAAAGTTTATTAACTAGATGTTAAAATTAAACATAGTGATATATGCACTGTATGTGTAGGTCAACAACCCATTCTATGCAGTATTTCATCTGAATATATAATAACACTGTTTAAGAACATTTTCGAAACATCATAACATGCGATATTTAAAATAATAATTAGACATCAGTGTATAATGAAATCTCATACGTTTCACATATTTATGTAAATATCATATATATAACTGAAATGCATCAATACACATTTAGTGTTTTGTAAAGTGAACATTAAATTTATGTAGAATTTGAACAAATTATTTTCAATATTAAATATAATGTAAATATATAGATAGCAACAACATATTATAATTGATTTTTATTTTAATAAAAGTTTCTGCCTCTTTTTATAGTAAAATCATGTGACATATATAGCCTAGAATCAAAGTTTATCGAGCCAGTCAGTGGCCTTGAATAACAAACATATCAGACTGTTCCCAACTTGCTTCACGCCAAAAATTTCTCTCCTATATATATCTTTTTTTTTTTACTCTGTCTACCATTCCCACGTGACTATGTAACGATCTTTGTATTTCCTAATAGTCAAAGTTTAGCTAGCTTGAAATCAGTATCCAGATTGTATATGTGTGTCTTAACGTTAGACAGTCTCAATGTTTAAGGAAATTTTAATAGAAATTAAATGGAAAACAGTAAGTTGTTCATTTAATACTTTTAGTTGTAGTAAAATGAATTAGCCTCATTCAAATAATGGATAACATGCATGTTATAACAGTTGTCTCATTGACTTGTGAAAGTGATATAATAGATTTGTTAAAATCCTATGGCTTGTTTTTGATTGCTTTGAAGTAAGCACAAAGCTACACAATTGGCTATCTGTGCTCTTCTCACCATGGGTATCGAAACCTGGTTTCTAGCGTTGTAAATCCGCAAACATACCTCTGTGCTACTGGGGAGAAATATCATATGTAAAGTAGGATTGTTGTTAAAATAATGGTTTTGATTGTAACATAATTAAATCTAGACACTGATGATGTAGTCATATGTGAAAGCATAGTAACACTGTCCACACTTGTAAAACTCATGTAAGATAAAACTATAAAGTATCATGTGTAAAATGAAATATTTTGTCAAACATAATTATATGATAAAGTCAAACTAGTGCAATAGTAAGGTTGTCGTAAGTGTGCATGAATGCGCCTCATTGAGGAATCGCCAGGCAATAGGGAGGCGGTAGAGACGATGATGTCATCAGAGAGGATGATGTCACACTTCCCCAAAGTGTCACTAGATGGCGCGCAGAAGAAGATAGGTAGAGACGATGGTGCTATCAGAGACAATTGCGTCATAGTTCCACAAGTTTCACCGTGTTGCTAGACCGCCATGACAGGCGGACATGACGTTAGAGACAATGACTTCCACGAAATGAATCAACATGCCTCAACATGGCTAGATTTAAAACAATCAGTATAAAACACTAATTCATTAGTTCTGTATTTAATCATACTTCCTGAGCTTTTATATGTAAATTCGTCCTAAAAGAACGCTTATTTATCTTTGGACACAGAGGTGAGGGGTTAACTATTCGCATTTATAACGCTGAAAATAACTGATATACGTCATTTTAAGTAGTTAAAAAAAAGAACATGTTAACACGTTAAAGTATAGAGAATAATCCCGATCTTAAAATTAATAAAAACCCTATAACCCGAAGCTTTCGAAAAGTGGACCTTTCTACTTCTTAAAATAATAATCATTAAAGTTTGATATGTGAAAAGTGCCATTTTTGTTTGATTCAACAAAATAAGTTCCACGTCTTATCTGTATGGGTTTCACTTGTATAAAAATAGCCAGTAGGCCCAATTAGCTTGATTCTATTAGGTGTAAAAACAAAAATATTACAACATCAATCTTACATATTTTAACTGTATGGTTTTGACTTGTATAAGAATAGTCGATAGGCCAAATTAGCTTGTTTTTATTAGACGTAAAAGCAGTACAACATTGATGTTGCATGTACTATGCATGTTGAATAGGAAATTAAGAAGTCACTCTCAGCTGTTTGTAATCAGAATACAATATAATTAACACCACTTTTTCTTTAGGTCAAACAAACGATTGAGTTCAGTTAGATTATTTTGTTTTAAAACACAATGTGGTGAATCATGGCTAAATAATTGAAATTAAATCTTGGGCAACTTAATAAGCATATATGTGAGTTACGTTTTTGGTCCAACTGAAACGACTTTAAAAGGTTAGAAATTTTAATAGCCTATGATAATTTTTGGTAGAAAGTTACGAGAAAAAGAACGATATTGAGTCATTAATTCTTGCTTGGTGGTCTAGACTAATAATAACGCATTTGCGAAACACTAAGAAAAATGCGTCTGTATTACAGGAGGTTAGAAGTATTACGAGAATTTAATTTTGCAAACATATTCAAAACTAGATATGCTGAAAAAGATTTAATAGTTATATTATTTTAGTTGTCATAAACGTTTTTGTTATATATATATACTTTTTTTTACAATTAATGTTTTAGTATCCCTCATGTTTAGTATGTACTCTAATAATAATAATAATAATAGTTAAATGAAATATTACCTTTATTTGGTTTAGCAGTACCAAATTTCTCATGAGGTCGATCGGAAAGAGCTCCGTCTTCAGCTGATACTTTAATAGCGTAAGCCTGTTTAATTTCTCTGTCGAACTCAATCTTTGTGTAAATTATACCTAATTCCTTGTCAATAGTGAAGAATTTATCGTCTCCTTCTTCGATTTTATAGGTTACCTGAAAATTACAGAAATAGTATAAAATTTAATTAGGAAATAGATGAAAATGCCTAATCGTAGGAACGGTAAAAATATGTAAATCATTCAAACAGATGCCTAAAAAATACAAAAGTAAAAACTGTCTAATTTTAATTAGACGAATAATTTACACACAAACCTGTTAGCAGGAATTTGAAAATGATGATTCGTTGCTATAGAAACGTTGGGTAATTTCATATATCTAAATTTTGTATTCTTATATACGCATGCTTTTAATTATCATCATTTATGCCAAACAGCTTCGTTGAGGTATAATTTAAACACAAGCATCAGTCAGAGCTGTTTCCAAGGGAGACAATGTTACAAATGTATCTCTAAATAGTTGACATTATTTCTAACAATATTATATTGTATATTTTTCCCCTATTTAAATAAATTTCCAAACACGTAAAAAATAATTTAGATAAATTCAAATAAACATTAACATTTTGCAAACATAATATCACCATTGTTTTATGTAAAATTTACTATAAACGTTAAAAATATTACTTGAATAAACTAAGTATATTTCAATAAGATAAAATTATGTAAATCATGCATAAAACACATCCATAAATATTAGCTAAAACGAAATTTAAATTATTACGCGTTTGTCATATGTTTTGCTTTTAGTGTTCTATCTTATATTTCTAATTGCTTCTAAAATTTAGGCTGGTGGAAAGAAGATTCATAAGCTTTACAGACAATGTTAGTATGTACTTATTATTGAATATAAGTAATGAAATTGCATTTCTCGTAGCAGTAAAACCAATTTAGAAGAAACATTGTATGCTAATAAAATATTTCCATAGAAAATATTTAAAATAAATATGGCGCAATACTCATAATAATTCAATCTATTGGTAGAGTAAATACATCCACCATTGAACTTGAATACTTCTAATACCCATCAAGACCATTTTATTAAATCTGTTCATCCATATAAAATACTTACAATCATGAAATATTTCGCCACAATTTATATTTTATCAAGCTTTTAGCTTTCCATCAACTTTTAAGACATAATTGTCATTTTCTTTCGTTTATAGTTTGAATTTACTCTTTATCTATGGTTTTTATGCGATATTATTGAACAGAAAACACAATAATTCTCCACAATTACATTTCTTCCATTGTTATCTATATACTTAAGAGAACAATGTGTGTCAGTCAGACCGAGCGTGTATGCGTAATAGCTCACATAAAAACACGATACTCCTATTAACTAATTGTAAAGTGGTTCTTTTAGGTTCATACGTGTGCAAAAGTGAACGACGTTTAACGTGCATTATTCTATGAGTGCAAAGCTACGACGCTTATAACATTAATTTTAAAGACAATCACTTCTGTAACAGGAAACACAGTAAGTTAATACTTTACCTTTTCGTGGCTAATATATCTCAAAATACAAATTCCAAAAGGCGTCGAAAAGTTGATAATTAGGCCTATAGTTTAAATATGCTTCGTACACGAAGCAAGAGTTTACCCGCTATATAATCTACGCCAATTAACCTTAACACTCACTGCCACAACTTAATTCATTTTCGATGCTCTACAGCTAACACATTGCGCAAAATAATATAATAATAATTATTATTACAGGTTTAAAATGAGATACAAAATCAATTTAGACACATATGCACACAAGAAGTTAATAAAAAATAAACCCAAAAAACGAGCAGTTGATCTTTAAAACTGTTGATGCCATAATTTTAAAAAAGTCACTATTTTATAAATATTATACATTTTCAACTATCTCAATACAGGCGCCTAACAATTGAGAATTAGAACTAAATTTTAAATGCGCTTTTTGCGCGAAGAACGAAGTATCCTCTAAGGGAATAAAATATTACACCATTTGCGTTACTAGTGGCTGTGGACCCAATACTTTGTTAATACTTTAGGAGAGATTAAAAAATAGTTCATACCGTTCTCGAAGAAAAAATAAGTGAAATAGCGAAAAACGAAGACAGTTGATTTTTAGACTTCTTGAAACCAGAACTTTAAAAATTCTCTATTGTATAACGTCTCTTTATAAAGAGTTCGATAAAAAAATCAAGATCTTAGTCAAATATGGTGATTATCCATAAAGACAAGGTGCTCATACGAAAAATGTTGTGTTCAGAGATATATTTCGTTATTCATTCCATGTTTTTACACATTTTTACTTTAAATCCAAATACAACTCCAAGTTTTGCTTAGTAGGTTTTTGTTTCAGTCATGTCTAACTACATAATACAACAACAGTATTATTTAAAGGATTTACATATTTAAAACATATAACCTTCTCATATATATAGTACTTCACTTAATAATGTTGTATATATCAAAACATCTTTGGATTTTTGCTCATGTGACACAGCACACGCTTTGTATGCAGGATGTCGAAGATTCAATGACGTCTGTATACATTTTAAAATTATTTTTTGGTAAATATTCTTTCAGTGTAATTTTAGTGCATACTACGTATGCGAAATATGAGTTTATCCCCTCGTAAAGTCGTATAATGATAATAACCAAAACTTTTCTTTCTCACCACATAGATTCGTTCCTGAATAGATGACCTTCGTTTATATGATAAATCTATAAGTTAGCACATATTGCTGAGTCCTTGAATTATAATACATGAATACAAATTATAATATTTTATCGTATTTTATAGCATTATGTTTCTACAATTTCGTTATACAATAATATGTTAACGTTCTCATTACAATCAATAGATGGCAGCACAAATCCATTAGACATTATTTTTTATGCTAAATTTAATACATCTTCTGAGGCAAATAAAATCAAATCACTAAAGTGTCCATGTTGCACCAGAAAACTATTTGTTTCTTAAGTAATATAGATCAAGTCTTAACCAAAGCATTTAAGCCTTAAAAAGAAAAAACAAACAAATCAGTATCAGCTCTATGAAAACAAAACCTTTCTCAGCTCAGAAAACAACCCCCTCCACTTAAGTAGACACCAAAGCAAAGTGCTATAAAAAAATCTACTAACTAAATTAATCTGAAGTTAATATTGTTAATAAACCATACCTTATTGTTTGGATATGTCCCATCTTTATCAACAGCAGTCACAGTGGTCACTTTGGTCATTGGAGGCACGCCTTCTAGTACTGTTTCCTGTTCTGTCTCAATAAATAAAGGAATTTCATCGTTTACGTCTTCTAGCGTGACGTAAACCGTACATTCCGCAGCTAATATGTTATGTCCATTATTCTGAAAATAGAATATTCAATAAAATATTGTATGTGTACTTTTAACACGTTGTCTCACTACAGTACTAGAAATTTTATGAGTAGATTATATGGCTGAATATAAATCATGTGCACATTTTGAAGTTTTACTTTTATTTGTATAACATTTACTTTTCAACGCTACTTAACTTGCTGAGACTGACCTTTATTCCTAAATTCGCCCACGTGATTTAAATAAGTAGTTTTTATAATTTAATAAGTGTTCAGTTGTATGGTCACAGTGCACTGCTATTAAAGTAAGTAAACAGGCTATTGCGAAGAAACAGTTTAAGCTGTTAATAAATACTGCTACAAATTATGACCATTGACTATTATCATGTCCGGCCTACCCATGCTTCAGCTTAGAAACCGAGCAAGAACGGATTTTCATCACCCAGCTTAGAAACAAAGCATATTTGAACAAAGAAGAAATAAATTATTAAAATACGTATACAACTGTTTGTTTTGTTTTCAAATTAAGCACAAAGCTACACAACAGGCTATCTGTGCTCTGCCCACCACGGGTATCGAAATCCGGATTCTAGCGTTGTAAGTCCGCAGACATACCGCTGTGCCACTGGGGGGCTTATACAACTGTTAACCTTAATTAAAAACTTACAGTTTAAAACGGGACTTTCCTAAGGATGTTTTTCAACTGCAAAATTATATTCTAACTTCATCATTATTTAATATATGGCGCCTCATGTATATAGGCTTATTAACAAATGATCCAAAAAATGAAGAATATTCTAGTAAAAACATTTATTTATTAACTCTGGAATTTTATAATTTTATATATTTTATAATATTTATCCGCCCCCCAGTGGCACAGCGGTATGTCTGCGGACTTACAACGCTAGAATCCGGGTTTCGATACCCGTGGTGAGCAGAGCACAGATAGCCCATTGAGTAGCTTTGTGCTTAATTACAAACAAAAGAAAATAAAATATTTATCATCTTGAACTTACTTATATAGGTGCATTTTGAACTGCACAAATATTTTTATTGGTGCCCAATTTGTGATCAACTGCACACTAGGAAAACACCTGGTTTAAAATTGGTAAAAATAGATTTATTTGAAAGAATGCGCTTGCCGTTTTGGCAGCACGTACGGCCACTATCGGATGCAGAATTGCACAATGAAAATACGGAACGTCAACTACATAATAAACACCAGTAATAGCCGTTTATTATGTAGTTGATATCCCGGTGTTTCATTGTGTAATTCTCTATCGTATAGTGCCGCATATGCTGCCAAAAGGTCGAAAGCATTCTTTTAAATAAGTTTAGCCTTACATACTTAAAGTTGGTGAGTTTTTAATAAATATATTTACATAAGTGAGATCAGTTTCTGAAAGTAACGTTATTTTACCTATAGTTGATGTACTGTACTTTGAAGGGTTTTATACAGATCTATCAGGGCCTTGATAAAGTTTTCCAGTTAATTACATAGAAGGGGAAATGCGTAAACATCTACATGATAATTAAACATTTTTCTATTAAGTTGCAAATAATTGTATTTATTAGTTGAATAGCAAACATACCTACATAGTTGGAATGTTCTCAAAAGTTGCAACTTATGACACTGTTATCAAGCCATTCTACTCCATTCTAACATTGTTTTAATTAGTTACTAGGGGGGGAAATTCGTGCTTTGCGTACGAAACATATACATATAATTTTTTTGGTTGTGATATTTTGTAATTAAATGCAAAACGTTTATAAAATGTAAAGGCAGCAGCGTTTTTAAAGTAATTAAAACAGTCAAGTGACCTGCCTTGACTACTCACGTAATGGGTTTAGTACGTAAAAGTTGAGCGAATCTAACAGCCGTAGGGGGCGTCTCAAAGAGTGCAATATTAAACCTATTACTCAATACGATACACATCTAACACCTCTAATACAAAAGACACTTTGATCCGAATGTTCTGATCATAAATGACAAACTGGTCGACTTATCTAGTAACATATATCAGGTTTAAATACACTTAGATACAAATTCTTGGTATTGGGAACAAGTATTAAAACTCAGTAGTAGTGCTCCCAGGTTCCTACTTGACAGAATGACAATATCGGTACTTTAAGTGTCTATACACAAATGAAACCTTAACACATTAACACTGCTGTCTGAAATAGGGCTCCGAGGGATGACAGATCCATTCCCCAAGTATCTTCCCCTTTGCTATGCACAGTACTATCTTCACCCACACCTCCCTTGCCCATATGGTGACGTCGTCCGTACTTCCGTACTCATAATTTGATTTTTGCATAATTTAATGTAATTTGAAAAATATTCCTACTTGTGTAGATACCAGCTGTTCTCGAATACTGATAAATATATATATATATATGTATAATAGTACTGTCTGTTGTATGTCCAGGTAACAACTTCGCAGGTTGTTAATGGAGTTTCACCAAAACTAGTATGGAGGTTTATTAGGTCCATGTGGGGTTACATACAAATTTTCAGTTTTGCGGTTTTTATGGGCATTTTGCGTTTTCGTGTTTTTTACCACTACTTCGCCCCCTCTTCATGGGTCTTCACCAAATTTGCCGTGAAGGTTTGTTGGGTCCATGCGGAGGTACACGCAATGTTTCGGTTGCACATTTTGTGTTTTGCAGTTTGTATGGGCGTTTTTTACAATTAAGTATAAGGGAAGCAACTTTTCATGTCTTAAGATAACCTTTCATTAATCATGAATTTACATAACTTTCGTCCAGGAGATGGGTACTCCAGCTAGTATATATATGTATGATAAGAATATTTATAAACCAAATTCACAGCTCTCAATAAATACACTATACGTCGTTTTAATCTGCGTTCATATTTATTGCCCAGTCATTAAATAGTTCTCCGGGTTATTCAAGTATTTTTTAAACCTTGGAATTATTATTAATTGTGTTTAAAGAATGACTTCCATGTGGATGGATCACATAATAATAACAGTGGAGTAGCAAGTAGAAAATATACTTAACTCTTGTTAGGCCTATCTTGCATTTGCTAATGCTATATAACCTACTCAAGGTGTATCCAATACATAAGTCTTGCCACGCCTTTATAAAGCACATTTTGTGTGAAATGTATCGCCTTTTACATTGTTTTGTTGCATTCATAGTATATCTCTATCGTTTCGTATCTGTTTTGTTTATTTATTGTTTTCAATTATAGTTTAAAAACTCTTGCTTACCAATTCTCATATTTTTATATTTAAATTATATATATATGTATATGAATTAGTATATTGCTCAAACTTATATTGTGTCCAAAGACACCAACTTCTCGTTCTGTGAGTTTCTCTAGATGTCGCTCTGCTCTCTTTTTTATTCACCTTCTTATCATAATTCTATTGGAGACTGTAGGTATTTTTTCATCCCACAGTATTTCACTTATTATCAATATGCAATTTCTTCGTAGCTGTTTAGTAAGTACCTTAAAATTTGAACTAATCACTTTAATGAATATCCACACTTAAGTACATTTAAGTAATTATTTTTAGGCATTAAACGTTAATGAAACCACCATTGTCTTTTGCTTCATAAAATCTATCATAAGCTTGATATGTCAAACTCTTGTACGGTCGAACGATGAAAATTCTCTTCTATTATTACGTATGCTGCACCACACTAGACCTGATATAACAGTTCAGTTAACAACACAAAAATGTATGTGCATGCATGGATGCACAGCTCTACAGCAACGTAGTTTAAGAACATAAGTAAAAAAAAAAACAATTTAGGTTCGTTGACGTTATCTTACACCCTCGTAAGCATAATGATGCAAAACGTATTTATTTTCTTATTAGGGTGTAAAATCTCCCTTCCTTTCGTAATATTAACGCAGATTTCGTTTTTTGTTGCTGGATTTGGTAGGTCAGCGATAAGTTAAAAAATATCACTCACCTCAACTCGTACTGTCAAATTATACTGCTGTAGACGTTCGTAGTCTAAGGGATTGTTAACCATTATATCAGCCCACATCTCGTTGTTGCTTCCTTGTCTAGGAGTCAGATAGAACGTATCCTTGCTGTTTGTTTGTTCATTGCTTCCTCTCATCAGGGTGTAAAAAACGGTTGGCTCGTCCGGGATGCCTGATCTGAAGAAAACAAATCCATTAGTAGTGTTATTGTTTTTTTTTGTTTTTGTTTTGGATTAGTTGGCCTTGTTGCCATGATACCCAGAAGAGTTTAAAACTTATTCAGATTTCATTAAGTTCAGACAAGAATATTAAATATCTAACTCTTGCCATCAAATAAATCCTACTACTGGTTAGATAACTGGAGTGTTTCTTCCCACACACACAAGTTTCAAAGGCTCATAGATGACATGATCTAACTCTTTCCATCAAATAAATCCTACTACTGGTTAGATAACTGGAGTGTTTCTTCCCACACACACAAGTTTCAAAGGCTCATAGATGTCGGAACCTTCAAGTGTGCATAACGAAGTAAACATATGTGAAAATGCGACTTTTTAGTGCACAACAAACAATTTAATTTGTATTTTGTACATACAGTACTTGTTATTGTGTACAATTTTTCAATAATATTTTAAGGCGTTTTTATTGACCGTCAGAAAATGTAATTAATTTACGACTACCCCCTCTCCAGTAATTTATGTATACGCTTTGTTGCTTTATAGATTTATTGAAGATAGTTTCTGTTGTTTCAAAATGTTAGTATCGATTATTTAACTGTTTGTTTGTTTCTAATTTAGCACAAAGCTACACAATGGGCTATCTGTGCTCTGCCCACCACGGGTATCGAAACCCGGTTTCTAGTGTTGTAAGTACGCAGACATACCGCTGTGCCACTGGGGGGGCAATTATTTAACTAACTCTACCTTTCTCGCTCATATTCAGTTCATGGTGTACAATATGAACAAGCTCGTGCGAAAGAGTTTCTTGAATTGTGATTTGGATCCTAAGTATTGTCCAAGTAACATGGATGAATATGATCTGATATTAATCACAATGCAACCATATTAAAACAAAATTACTGTAACACATCTTACCTAGCTTTGGATGTAATTATCACGTAGCCATTTCTCTAAGGAAAGTTCACTACAATACAGCCTAGTTTGGTAGTAGCTGTCACACAACTTACCTAGCTTTGGTAGTAGTCATCACGTAGCCATTTCTCTAAGGAAAGTTTACTATAACACAGCCTAGTTTGGTAGTAGCTGTCACACAACTTACCTAGCTTTGGTAGGTAGTCATCACGTAGCCATTTCTCTAAGGAAAGTTCACTATAACACAGCCTAGTTTGGTAATAGCTGTCACACAACTTACCTAGCTTTGGTAGTAGTCATCACGTTGCCATTTCTCTAAGGAAAGTTCACTATAACACAGCCTAGTTTGGTAGTAGCTGTCACACAACTTACCTAGCTTTGGTAGTAGTTATCACGTTGCCATTTCTCTAAGGAAAGTTCACTATAACACAGCCTAGTTTGGTAGTAGCTGTCACACAACTTACCTAGCTTTGGTAGTAGTTATCACGTTGCCATTTCTCTTAGGAAAGTTCACTATAACACAGCCTAGTTTGGTAGTAGC
>NW_013665659.1:936964-974084 GCF_000517525.1 Limulus polyphemus
TAGCTGTCACACAACTTACCTAGCTTTGGTAGTAGTCATCACGTAGCCATTTCTCTAAGGAAAGTTCACTATAACACAGCCTAGTTTGATAATAGCTGTCACACAACCTACCTAGCTTTGGTAGTAGTCATCACGTAGCCATTTCTCTACGGAAAGTTCAGCCTAGTTTAGTAGTAGCTGTCACACAGCTTACCTAGCTTTGATAGAAGTAACCACTTCTCCACGTCCTAAGTTCTCTTTGATTACAATGGGTCCATAGACAGGTTGGTCCCACACTGGAGGGTTGCTGTCTCTATTTACAACTTCTATTGTCAACTCAACTGTAGCATGATGCTGTGGTTTTCCTTTATCTAAAGCAATAGCTTGTAAGTTGTAATGTTTTCGCTAAAGGGAATGAAAAGGAGAAAAGTGGTTATAATAATTCAAATCGTTCTATATAAGATATCTATAGATTTTATAATAAAATTCCAAGTTCTTGCATTGAAGAAAATTCTATTCTGGTTCTGTATTCATAAATAAGCTTTCTCTTTATGTTTCACGGAAAATGTCATTCAACTGGATTTATTATAAAGACACACACACATATATATATATATATAAACAAATGATAGATACAAATTATATAGGTACTGTATATGTGTTAATTATAACGAAATGAACCTGGTGCAACCAAAATTGTGAAATGCACAAGTAAATAGCGTTTTATGTTATTAAAATATCATGATGTGTGAAAAACTAAACAACATAACAGGTGATGTAATTTACGAGGTAAGAATAAGATCATATAATCTCAATAATTAATGTTTTCATTTTAAGCCCATGTTAGGATTTTCTAAGCCGCATAAAAATAAAATTGATGTAAAGTCTGATATTTATACAAGTAGTAAACAGGATTCCAAACTAGAGTTGATGAATAATCCTAAAATATTGATTAATTTGTTCACATTATAACACTGGCGTTACGACTCTAATCATCAATGAAATAAGATATTAGTTTTTGGAAGAAGGGAAATGACAAAATGGGTTAAGATAGTTTTTGAAAACATTTATACCCATTTACAACAATAAAGTTCCATATAAACTGATGCTGCAAACTAAATGCGAATAACTAAGGTATTTATTGAGTAAATTAGTGACATTAATTGCTCATTACTAAGTATAATACGCCATTGTTAGCGACATTTATTTCAGTTCAAAGTTTAACTTACAAAGAAAGAGAAGAGTGAAGTGTGCCGTGATTTAGTGCCGGTTGAAAAAGTTACTTGCATTTCGAACGTAATTTCACGTTATTCTGCTGTATTACCGGTATTAAAATAACGTATTCGGACTGATCGTCACAGCTCAACATATGTTCTGTGTAATTCTTGAATAATAAAGAATAAATTAATTTATTTTTCTATGTAGCTGTAATTGTAGTAAAGAATATGCACGTTGTAGAAACTTTGTTGGTTACATTATTGAAATGTTTAGAGAAGTATTCGAAACACAGCAATAATTATTAACTTTGAAAATATTATTGGACAAAAATTACGGAAAACATACGTAAATATAGCTTGAGAAAGATCGGAATATATAGTTACTTCGACATTCTCTGGAAGGCACTTGAATGATTAACATGAATGACGTTTTTTTTCCTGTCTGTAAAACTCTTAAACCCAAACGTATTTCACAGGAACGATATTTTACCCTAAACGTTATTACATCACTACATTTTGTTAATTGCTTTAAAACTTTCTATGAAATGCTACATGTTCACTAAACTACAAAACTTATACTCACTTATGTAATTAAAAACCATAAGAGGGAATTTTACAAGTTTTCACGTATCATGTGCATTATACCAGTTTTGTTATTCTTGGCAATAGTTTGATATTAAACTAAACAAACAACAGAATAAAAATGTAAGAGAAGATCCAATAGGCCTCGTGATAATGACATTTAATTCTCTACTAGAGAATTCAAAGTAACACCTACTTTATACCTGAAATTTACAAAGCTTAACTGGATTTATCTGATGTTAATAGGGTTCATATTAACCGAATTTATACATTATCAAAGTAAACTGTTTCACTATATTTAACCAGTATCACATGTAGAATATTTTACTATATTTATTCAGTGTCAAGGTAAAATGTATCACTAAGGATAAATCCAGTGAAGCGCTTTACTAGTGGCATTGGACAAATCCAGTGAAACGCTTTACTAGTGGCACTGAATAAATCTAGTGAAACTGGTGGTACTGGATAAATAGTACCACCAGTTTCACTAGATTTATCCGATACCACCAGCAAAATGTTTCATTGGATTTGTCTAGTACTTGCCATCCAGTAAAACACAACTGGAAATCTCCTGATTTATTAGTTTTCCTGTTCAGAGAAATAATATACATTAATGATAACTATAGCATTCTCCTAAAAAAGGCTCCCGGTAGCTCAGCGATAAGCCTGCAGTCTTGTAGCACTAAAAATTTGGTATCGATAAGCATGGTGAGCATAGCACAGACAGCCCATTGTATAGCTTTGTGTTTAACTACAAACAAACAAATCACTAAAACGATTATTGTTTTCCGAAATACCATTACAACCTTATATCAGATTATAATATTAATCGTCTCCCCCAACACTCAATTTTTTCATAACTTCGTTTTCTCCCAAATACCTCTGTTTCTCCGTTTATTGTAATTTTCTATATAACTTTTGTAATTACTTTAACTTTTTTTATTGAATTGGTCTTTTTTTGCAGTTGAACGATTTTATTTACTGCTTTAAATAACTTAATTAACCTAGACTTAAATAGAACATCCGTAAATACAGTCTACTTTATAATGAAATGGTTCAAAATGTCATACGTCTAGTGCTTTCTGAAGTATGACCCAGCCAGATTCAGGGTTAATTTTGAAGTAGCTAAAGTCCGACGGGTCATAAGGGGCTGACAAGTTGTACACTACAGCTCCATTGTCGTCAGCATCTTCATCCGAAGCTGACACTCTGAGAATGTTAGTCCCAACTGGCGTATCCTGCTTCACATGCTCTTTATACTCTTGTCGATCAAAAAGTGGCGGGTTGTCATTGATGTCTGTGATCTCTACCTTAAAAGAACACGCTCCCTCAAGAGGGGGGCTTCCTCTATCCGTAGCCTTTACTGTCACACTTACAAACCGCCCATCTTCTCCTTCTCTGTCAAATACCTAAGAATGTTCAGAAGACGAAACACTATTTGACTTTCTGTTTTTATACTTGCTGTATTATGAAATAGAATAGAACACCACATGTAAACGTTCATTGTGAGAGAAAAAATGCATTTGTAGGTTGTAACGTATTTTTAATTCAATAAATACTCTTGATTATCATCAAAAACGAAATTAGAAACATATGTCTCAATATTAAGCAAACAATTATGTCTAAGTGTACATGATCAACCTGATTTTAAATAGAGGTGCTTATGCTAACAAATCAGTGTTTTGCTAATTAGACCTAACATAACTTGCTACTGTTAGACCTACATTCAAGTCAAAAGCTATAATCTAGAATGCATTTAGTACTTTTCTGTATCAACTAGTGAACCCAACCTTATATCCCGTAAACTTACCCAAGCTAGATTTTTAAAATTAAGGACCACACAATACAACTAAAAAACTAACAGTCCCCACATGGGCAGATATCACCAAGTTAAGGAGAAAGCCATGTAAATTTCACAGATGTTTCTTATCATGTGTGATTCCGTAACAAATTGTAATAAACTGAGTCTTGTTAAACAATATTTTTTTTACTCGTTTTCTAGCAGATTAGTCTTAGAATGAGACACTTGGATAGCTTCATTATATATGAATAGAAATGTCAGTCTTTACAAGGTTACTCTTCTGGGCAGTTATTTTTATTATAATAAAAATGGGTACGACGGTTGGCCCTGTCATAGAGCTCTGGATTTAGGAAATGTCAAGACGGGTTCAAATCCTTGTAACACCACAAAACATTCTCCGCACTTTAGGCTGAGGGTGAGACAGTTAATCCATTAGCGTGGATGATGGGTGATAGGGTACTACTGACTGGCTGCCTTCCTTTTGGTCAGTAATTCAAAATTAGGGACGGCGGCAAACAGCCTCAGTAGCTTTGCCACAAATATAAGATACAAATATGGGAAGGACTTTGTCTTCAGAAGATTAATCTCCCGAGCGTTCTTTTTTATGGTGATAAGTGTTTACAATGATACTTCTCTAGACAGGCATCTTTAAAAGGTTACTTTTCAAGACTATCTTCCATATAATGATAAAAAACGCTAGGGTTTACAAGGATACTCCTCCAGACAATCATTTTTACTACCATAAGGACGTCTATCCTCAATAGGTTGGTTTCTTTGAAGTTTTTTTTTTTTTTTAGTTATTTCTGTCTGGAAATTATTGTGATAATGTTATGACCTGTGACTCTAAATTGTTGTATTTCTAGAGAGTCTTGTTGTGAGGATGAACATATATGCTCTTAAGCGTGTGAGGATAAGGTTATCCATCCTTAAATACTTATAAAGTTGTTTTGAGGCTAAGAATATGTTTTTGTATGAGTTGTAATGCTAGAGAGTCTTGTTTTGAAAATAATAATATCTCTTTATAAGGTTATGCTTGTAGAGAGTTCTGTTATGAGGATAATAATATGTCTTTATAAAGTTAAACTCCTAGAGATTCTTATTATGAAGACAATAATATGTCTTTATAAAGTTATACTCCAATAGAATATTGTTATGCAGATTACAATATGTTTTTAGAAGGTTATATTCCTAGGAAACCTTATTATGAAGATAACAATATGTCTTTATAAGGTTATACTCCAATTGAATATTGTTATGCAGATTATAATATGTTTTTATAAGGTTATATTCCTAAGAAATCTTATAATGAAGATAACAATATGTCTTTACAAGGTTAAGCTCTTAGAGAGTCTTGTTGTGAAGATAATAATATGGCTTTACTATATTATACTCTTCAAAAGTCTTATTATGAAGATAATGATATGTCTTTACAAGGTTAAGCTCCTAGAGAGTCTTGTTCTTGTTATGAATATAATAATATGTCTTTATAAGGTTATACTTCTAGAGTCTTGTTGTGAATATAATAATATGTCTTTATAAGGTTATGCTCCTAGAGAGTTTTGTTATGAGGACAGTGATATGTTTTTATAATGTTACATTCTTACAGTTTTGATATGAGGATAATAATATGTCTTTACGAGGTTATACTCATACAGAGTCTTGTTATACAGACAATGATATGTTTTTATAAGGTTATACTCTTAGACAGTCTTGCTATGAGGATAACAATATGTTCATACAATGTTGTACTTTAGAGTTTTATTGTGAGGACAATAATATGAGTTAATGACAATTTTTATAAATTTTCAACTGAAGATAAAGTTCACTGGATTTTAGTTTTTAAAATTTGAACATTATTATCATAATACAAAATAAGTACGCATAAGTAAATAATTAATTCTATAGCACTGTTTTATAAAAAAAAACAGCAGTATTAATTGTTTTCTTCGATAAGGCTATGCTTTATTTAAGAAACATTTTTATCATGAAAATACACTAATGTTGGGTGTAAATAATCTTGGATAGTACGAAGAAGAAGGCTAACCTTGTTAGCTGTTAGAACGCCAGAGATTTCATCCACAACAAACTTGGCTCCTTTCTGGTTAGGTTGTTTGACTATGCTGTAGCTGATCAATCCATTATGGCCTTTGTCTTTGTCCGTAGCTTTAACCTTTAAATAGAACCAAAACAACGTCAATGTTACGCTATAAAAAGGATAATATTGTTACAAAAAAGCATGTTCAGTGTCAGCCAAAAAAATTATGTGAAAACTTTAGTATAGAGAAGCCAACGAGACGTAAATTAAACCGACGTTGTTGTGTTTACCAATGCATCGTAAAATTATCACTCATCCATACAGACATGTTTCATAGAATTATTAATATAAAAATAATTCGTTGCTCGATCGATTAATTTATTAAACCGTCCACCGTATTATCCTACTTGTTAATATTTTAATCATGAACTTCAGCATCATTCAGTGTGTACTTAGTTTCACACTTGAAATGTTTTCATTCTACGAACAACTTTCTTCTTAACGTAGACTCATTCCTTGCAATATTATCTTTACCCTCCTCTAAGTTTATTTCAATAATATTCTAATAATCGACATTATATATTTCCATTAATCTAGGCAAACCTTTTTTATAGTTTTTGACCAACCACCAAGTAATTTCTCTGACAACAAAATAAAACACGGGATTTCTCCAAGTTTTCGAATGACATAGTAGTGGTGCTTTTAGGGTTAACCATTTAGTCATTAATCAAGTCATATTATAGATTTTAGTTATAATTAATTATTTCTTTTTTATGATCTATATGTTCTTCGCTGGTTATTATATTGCAATAACTTTATTCGTTATTAGATGTATGCTCCATAGTAATATAATACTCTTTGTCAGTCACTCATTTATAATGCCTTTACTCAATAATAGAGAAACACACTTATAATATATTTACCCAATAATAGGCTTTCACACGGCTATAATCTTTCTTACTCAACAATAGGTATTATATTACAATGCAGTTACTCAC
The DNA here is from genome assembly GCF_000517525.1 of Limulus polyphemus. NCBI lineage: Eukaryota > Metazoa > Arthropoda > Merostomata > Xiphosura > Limulidae > Limulus > Limulus polyphemus. The sequence goes on from NW_013665659.1 coordinate 943,577, forward strand.
TTTACTTACACATTCCTAGCTACTCTTTTACAATCTATTATAATTTCTTTACTGATCACAAGATTATCTGTTATAATTTCATTACTAATTACGTTTCTAATTACTGAACCTAAATTATTATTTTTTACTCAAGACAAGTGCCTTGCAATTGGTATGTTTACTCTCCCTATACTATTGTGTTCTCTCTCTGCTAGGGACTTTAGTATAGTATTTCTACAAACCTTTATGTATCCTATCGCTATAGCAAGATATACCATAGTGATGAGTGAGGTATGTTAATGATCTTGTACCTTTGGGTAGTGTTTTAATGAAAACAGTGGTGTTATATTACAAGAATCTCGAAAGCTAGGAATTCTAAGCTTTGAATATTTTTATCACTTCACTGATAAATTGATGAATTATTATGATATATTAGTACAAAATCTGAAAAAAATAAGTAATTTTCAAATATCTTTTTTCAACCCACAATGAAGTACTTACAGTAAGCATTATATTACATATTTAAATATACAGGTCGCTAAGCCTTTCCTTGGTATATAGCCACTGTTACATGTCTCATGCCTTTAAATATTACATAGTTTAGTCCAGTTAATAGCTTACATGATAATGTTTCTCTGAATTATTACTAATTAAAAAATATTATAGGTGCATACTGTAATAACGGTAGTGCCACTAGGCGCTCCTTCTTCCACTGTAGGTGAGTAGGTGTCACAATCCTCAAACTCAGGCTTGTTGTCATTTACGTCAGTAATAAACACTACAACTAAAGCTGTACTTGTATGTGGTGTTAATCTGCCATCCTTGCAACAGGAACCATCATCAGTAGCAGTAACGTTCAATTCATACTTATCCTTATCTAACTTGATCTTTCCATTAATCAATCGAATTACGCCTATCAGTTTGAAAGAAAGAATAAAGTGATTCAAAAACTTCATAAAGACGTTAAAATTATACACTGGAAACAGCAGTTATAACCGATAAAGGTCTTCTTTAATAAAAGATTGATATCTTGTACTTGAGTATTTGTTTGATATTTTCAACTGTTTGATGGGAAGGTATCTGTGTTGATAAATCAGTTACAGATACATAGGTGAATTTTAAATGTTTACAAAATTATAATTTTATCAAAATTTATTAATCAATTACAATAAACTGCATGTATTAAAATTTTGAATCAATAATTGTGTTATAATGAAAACATTAAAATCAAATTATATAAAGTTTCCATACACCTGCTTTAAACAAAATTATTGGTAATACAAACTCTATACGCACCAAAAAAGTTTAGGTGATGTTTCTTTGATTGAGTCCGAAAACTGTTCTAACATTAGTTTGTGGCTAAATGGCTATCCAATAAACACCAAATATACGTATAGATAAAATTCAATAAAATAATATAACTATGTTGATTTTTAGACAACGTTTATGAAATAAATTACCCGTCCTTTCTTCGATTTGGAACATGCCCGAGACGGTCCCTCCTCCTACATATCCAAAATGTATATTATCGCCATCCTTATCACTGGCTACTACTGTAGTCACTAGGGTATTAGGTCCTGCATTTTCGTCAACATTAGGTGTGTAGACGTCCTGACTAAATTTTGGAAATTCATCGTTTTTGTTTTCCGTATAAATTCGGACTGTAGCTGTTCCGGTCAGCTGAGGGTCTCCGCGGTCAGTGGCCTCAACAGTTAACACGTATGTGTTGTTTATATCGGCATCCAATCTTTTATTTGAATAGATGATTCCTCTATCGTCAATTGTGAAGTCTTTACTCTGGACAATGTATGTTATTTCAGCGTTTTTACCTGAATCTAAGTCTGATGCAGAAACTGGAAATTCAGAGGAAAAAAAAGAGCTGAATTTTTTTTAAATAACTTTAAGCATAATATATATATAAAACTATGCCTATTGTAAAGCTAAATCTGAAAGCAAAGTATTATTAAATAAGTTATGATAAGGTAACTCAACAGTTTTTAGCTACTTGGTAAACAAAAAAAAATATATATATACCTCCTTTGAGAAAATATCAAACATGAACGCGGAATAAGGCACAGTATAATTTTAACTTTTTGTCAGTTTCAGAATGTAACTGAATAATATATTAGCTTTAACGTTACTGAAAGTAAAATGCTTTTGCAGATATTACATAACGTAACATTTTTACTGCGATAAATATGTATTGTATCAGAGCGAGATACAAATTTGTTTGTTCGTTTTAAGTAGTTTAATTTCTGTCTCAGGCAAATGTAAATATCCTCTTGAAATATTTCCAGTTTTCTACAAAAATGACCCTTAATTATGTTCTTGCCAGTAAAATTGTAGCATAAAACTTTTTAAAAATAAGAATTAATAATTAGCCCAACCATAATCGTTGAAGGTTCAATTTATAAAATGAATGACTTTCAAAATAATATAATTTTAGGCTAACCTTTCCGTAAGTCAAACCCAATGCTACATATTTATGCATAACTCAAAGTACAATCAAATTTGATCTGCATTCTGATTCGACAATTCCAATGAGTCGTTCAGCTTCTAATACATCTCAAGTTCATCACTGTCTCCTAACTCCTATGACAATAAACTACCCTGTGAAATTTAAGAAGACACGTGCAACCATGATTTTTCTGTAATTTTGAAGAATAATATTACATTTATATTACGTAATTAAAAAAACCAACTTAAAGCTAACTGTTTACTTTGTTACAAATGTTCTTCAGTATATCTTTATTGAGTGTAAGTATGCATTTGTTATTTTCATTTACACTTCCAATGGTCTTCCCGAATATATTATAGTGAATTTCATCTGTTAAATTGCCTTTTCTATTCACCATGTAAATTATCAGACTCTTAACCTTCTAAAAATGTAATAACGTTACAGTTGTTTCATAAGGCAGAACAGCGCCATATTACAGATCATTACCATTACATGTAGTTTTAAGTGCTTATCAGGAATGGAAGAAAAGGTGTCATTTACCTACACAATAGCAGTATTTTGTGGAATAATAACACTTATTTCGAGAGTGTGCATTTTGTAGTGTTGAACATGTGAGAAAAATAATCTAGTAGAGAACCTGATGTATTAATATATCCTCGTAACTACCTCTAATGATCAAATTACTGCCGTAGCAACACAGTATGTTAGGCAAGTTTTAGAAATGTTTACAAATTGATTCTTCAAAACTTAATCAAATCGTTTAATTTGTTTGTCTCTAAAGCGCACTTTCAAAAAATATGTTTTCTCAATGTTTTCAGTTCCCCTAAATCTGTTTGTGTTTTCAAGAACTGCCCTTTCAACAAATTAAAAAACAAACAAACTAAAGCGAAGGTTTTTGACAAGTTGAAAATATCTTAGTATCAGCTTCTGGCAATATTCTGAAATCACGAATAGGAAGTTTAGATTGATTTGTTTTTTGTGGTGAATTCAAATCAAACTAAAAACAATATGAGCATTGCATGAAATTCATCAAAGTTTTTGCTCTATTACTAATTATTTCTCATGCACAGTCTAATGTTTTTGTTATAAAGAAACAAACTGCTAATTTAAACAATTTTTCTACTAGATAGAAGGATTCATGTTACGTGGAGAAGAAAGACCTGGTTGATAAAGAAAACCATTTCTTATCTGAAGTAAGTCATTATATGATTCCACTTTGATTAGAACGTGTTTGTTAAGATGTCGACATATTCAGACTTACCTCGTAAAATAGACGTTCCGTATGGAACATCTTCGTCTACATTATGAGCCTGGTAATCAGGAAGTTCAAAACGAGGAGAATTGTCGTTTACATCATTCACTGTAATTGTTAACTATAATCAGAGAACAAAAAACAAATTATTATTACCTAAATGTTATACTAATTGCTCATATTTTAATGTAACATTAAAATAAATTTATAATTCATATTCCAAGTTAGGTCTATTACATATCTAAATTGTATTATATTTATTCGTACACTTACACGATATTATACCAAGATGGTATAACGGTTGGTCAATTCTCTTTATAAAGTTATAGATTTTACAAAATAATTTATTTTTTATTTCATTTTAATATTTTAGGTTAGATTCCTTTTGCAAATAAATCATGATACAAAACAACAAAAAGTTTTCACACCCAAATTGTTAAGTCCGTTACAATGATTCAAAAACTCCATTCGCTGACTAATTTGGTAATGCAGTCAACCTTAACTGCATTAAGATATTCGTAACGTCATGCGGTTGTCAGACTTTCAATATTTCTTTATAGCATCGTACAAATATTCAAATATTATGACATGTGACATTCTTCAAACTTACAGTATTCTTTAAAAAATCTTAACACTCAAAATGCTTATGACAAATGTCCAGTAAGCTACGCGTATATTAGTTATTCATCTTACAATATATAGTCTTTTAAAGGATATATTATAATATTTTCCCTAATAGGTTTGATTCTCAGTGAATATGTTTTTATCATAAACAATACAAAATGTATAATTACTTCCCTTCATTGACAATGAACATATATTTAATTTCTTTAATCACATTAATTATTAATAATACATAACTTTACGGATGTACAGATTATTATTTTTTAAATATCAGTTAGTTTTATTAGTTGTTGTTTTTCTGTTTTTTCTCTGATATTTTTTTATAGAAATTAAAGTTCCAGAAGTACGTGCTATGTTCAATTTCTTGTATTTGTGATTTTTATCCCCTAAGCTTCCTGTTCTCATATTTCTATCATTTAATCGATAGACGTAATATATAATATTAAGAAAACAAATTTAGTGACATTGCAGAAACAAAAGAATTCCGCAAAGTGAAGTAGGGAAAATATTTGAAAATGTTAAATTCAAAAGCGACAAATCCACGAAATGAATTAATTAATATTTTGGTTAGTATTTCTATGCAACAAAACTAGTAAGTACTGGATAAATTATCAATAAATGTACGTTACAACAGACGGGTAAATACTATTGTTGTACGACGTATACCTTTCGAAATAATTTTAAAAATTGATTGGACTGAACCTTAAGCCTAACTGCACATTATACGATTCCTCAGTCTCTTCTCTTTTTTTATATAGTGGAACATAAAGTATGCTTTTAGTAAAAGACTCATCTCTATAGAAAAACAAAATTTATTCTCACGTCGACAGACGTTGAGAAGCCTCCTGAGTCTTCTGTTGCTGTTACTACCAAAGAATAAGTCTTGGGTTGTCGAAGATCTTCGTAGTCAAGATCCTTGGCTAATTTGACAATCCCAACAGATGGGTCTATGTTGAAAGTTCCAGCTCCTGACCCTATGGCACGTAAAGTATAGCGAATCTGTCGATCTGCGAACGACTTAGCCTTGACTTCAATAATGCTGCAAGATAATACAATACTGTAGCATTTAAAATTGTGTAAGAACGATTTCACCTATGTTAGAATTAATAACTAGTAGAACAGAGTGAGATATGGTTGAGTTCAAGTATGTGTTAGAATTAGAAACTAATAGAACAGAATAAGATCTGGTCGAGGTCATCTATGTGTTAGAATTAGTAACTGATTGAACAGAATAAGATCTGGTTGAGTTCAGTAAAAACACAAGCACTAGTTTGGACAACAGCTGCTGCCATCATGATAAATGCCACTCAGCAGAAGTCAAGAACCTAGTGATGGTAGCAGATGTTGCCATTCAGTAGAAGTAATCACCTTGACCATAAGATATGGTTGAGTTCACCTATGTGTTAGAATTAGTAAATAGTTGAACAGAATAAGATATGGTTGAGTTCACCTATGTGTTAGAATTAGTAAATAGTTGAACAGAATAAGATATGGTTGAGTTCACCTATGTGTTAGAATTAGTAAATAGTTGAACAGAATAAGATATGGTTGAGTTCACCTATGTGTTCGAATTAGTAAGTAGTTGAACAGAATAAGATCTGGTTGAATTCACCTACATTAGAATTAGTAACTAGATGAACAGAATAAGACTTAATAAATAGATCTATTGAGTTCAATTATGTATTGAGATGTTTATAACATTTTTTTTTAATTCCTGTATAAACAAAAGGTGGATTAGGGTAATTAAAACAGAAATTTTGTGTTAAATGGTATTTCATAATGCAAGTTTTTTATTTAAATATATATATATAGCTTTGAGTACACTCCTAAAGAGAAATATATCCGTGGAGGATCTTTCCACAGTTTTCAGAATGCAATTTCTATGTAGAATAAGCTAGCATTAAACACTGGAACTTTTGAAACGATATGTAAACCCTAATTAGCATTACAAATATTATCTTCATTTCTCACTCGGAATCTTTCTTTTGGCTCTCTGGAATACTCGTCTTGTATTTTTCCATGTAGAATTGTGGAGCCCTTTTTCCTCCCATAATGGACAGTCTCATCTCAGGTGTAGATTGGTAGTTATATTGACCGAGTTTCCCGTTGCGATCTTCTGCCTTAACATATAAGACATATTCTTTGTCCAACATGAATGGCTCTTTTCCTCTGGTTCTCACCTCTCCAGATCGTTCATCCACTTCAAACCGACCTCCAGCTAAGAGATGTTTGTAAGAAAAAAATATAAGATTCCCTTTCTTGTTAAATATATAAACTGGTAAACTTTTACCACAAATAGAACTGTTTGATAAAAGCATATTTTGTCTGCGTCTTCAGCGTATAAGATATCATTTTATCATGCTATCATTTTATTATCACGAAGCAACACTTTAAGTATCGACATTATCATCATCTACTTTATCACAATCTACATTATCACCATCTACTTTATCACAATCTACATTATCACCATCTACTTTATCACAATCCACATTATCACCATCTACTTTATCACAATCTACATTATCACCATCTACTTTATCACAATCCACATTATCACCATCTACTTTATCACAATCTACATTATCACCATCTACTTTAATGAAAAAGAATGTCTTCAGTAAAAACTAGTTTATAATGAAACAATTTGCACCAACAATAATTTATTCTAAATAATATATCCACTAAAGTTTGGAATACAATGTGAACGTGATGGAAACTTCTGTTATTTTCTGTATAGCCAAATTAATTGACCTCAATAACACGAAGAACGTCGAATGGATATAAATCATGGGTTTAGCAAGTGAGACATATTTACATCGTTTGTAAATAGGCAAATAAGAGTGATTCTTTAATGTTACATTTATCCAATACTCAGTTTTTACTTACTTTTTCCAAAAAATAACAACAAAAAGAGACACTTTCTCAGGTTTCAACTTGTTTCATGCTTCTCTTGTTATCAAAAATGATAAAGTAATGTAAGCACAACACCAACAGCACAATAATATGACTCAACAGACTTGAAATATTTATTCCTTGCCCGTTACTTCTTTCAAAGCTTTTAACCTTAATTCCCTTTGAAAGCAATTCTATTATAGAGGTGTTTTTGAACTTTTTCACTATTGCAGATTTTACATATGTATCTGTGTTATAAACAAAGAACACTTTGATGTGAGCATGTACATCCAAAATTGTATAGTGATTTCATAAAACAATCTTAAATATTGATTTTGCAGTTAAGAGAGAAATAGGAAGTAATCCATTCAAAATAAAATATATTATTTGAAATATCTTACTTGAGAATACGGTAAAAATCTAAAAATTCAGATTAATATCCGGTTCACGAAAATACTTTATAAAATAATCGTTCATAATGTTTAACATTATGCAGTTGTAAATGTATAATAATATATTTTACATAATTCAGATCGTAACTGAAGTGTCTTACTTCTGTCTCGGACCAACACATAATGAATATTGTGATCCGTGTCTGGATCTCTAGCCTGAAGTTTAAAGACTGGTGTGCCAGGTACAGCATTAAGTTGGACAACTGTTTGCATTGGTAATGGACGATTGATGAAATAAGGTAGTTCGTCATTGACATCTTGGATGTGAATAATAATACGTTGCCTTCCACTTTCTAGAAGATCATAAAAATTTTATCGAACATGAATAACACATATATTCCGTTTTTAAGGAATGCAGCTAGGTGTTTGATTATTGGATGAAACGTCTATTGAGATTAGGTTATTCTTAAAACTACAGAGTAGATTTTATCCTATTTTATCCTTTTGTTGCCCACATTTATACGAAAAGGAATTCACGTAAACAATATTATTAGAGATAATCATGCATTTCACAAGCAGCTTTACACTACTCTAACAATTAAAAACAAGCAGCGTTTGTAATATTATAGCTACAACAAAGCAAAACCACTGTCATGAAATATTATAAATCAACTCTCTGGGTTGATTTTTGTATAAATCACATGTCTAATAATACAGACCAGCGAATTTAAAGTTCATAAAAGTCGGTTTAAATTTAATAACAGATTTTCCATAATTCAGCTACGCAGAGGTCGAAAATAATATTCTTTTTTTTTCTATCACGTAAGGATTTTTTACAAGTCGGGAAGAAGAAAAAAATCTTACTTGGATCAAATTTACAACAAATTTACTACCAATATAACATAATGTGTTTGGATCATTTACATACCCTCTTGTTACTATAGCGACGAATAAATAATACTGAAAAGAAAAAAATATGTCAAAGTTCACAAACAAACAAATGCTATCCAGAAATGACACGTCATGCAGCCTATTAACCGTTTATATACTAGCGGTGTGTTTCTCATGGGTTCTAGAACGATTGATAAGACTCTCACGTCGCGATTGGTCTAGAGAAATCTATAGGCAGTGATCGTTAGCATTTTAAGCATAACAAACTGTGACCCGATTTCAATGAAAATGATTCACTTATGTAAAAGTATGTATGACGTTTTGTGGAACATCTGTACGTGATAGAGAAAAATGGATATCATTTTCGGCTTCAGCGTATAGGGATTACTGTAGAACATGTAAACATTTCAAGACAATAAAATCATCGCAAGCCTGTGTAATCACTCGTTTAAACTGAGATGTAAATCATTGGCTATTCAGTAAATGCTTGTAAATTGGCATTTACTGAATGCATATATTTGTATATCTTTACAGCTCATGCCATTTTACCTCAATATTGAGTATGGCTATCACTAACAACAAGACACCCGGTACCTATGTTAGATGTTTAAAATCAGAGTGTTAATATAATGTAAAATAAATTCCGTAAAATACACGCAATTCACTGTTATATTTTAATCTTAGAAATCGCATTTTAAACTATGGTTAAAAACATTAAAAGAACGTGAAAAATAAAATAAAAATGAATACATACTTTAATGTTACTGTACCAAACCATTTTTTCAAAACATTGCCATATTCATTGAATTAAATGTGAAACCGTTTGAAAAATACACTGACAGCAAAACGACGGTATTTCTTTAAATTAACGGTAAAGTACGATACTTAAACATTTATGTTTATACACGTTTGCTTTTTCCATGCCCGGCATGGCCAGGTGGTTAGGGTAGCGGGTTCGAATCCCCGTCCCACCAAACATGCTCGCCCTTTCAGCCGTGGGGGCGTTATAATGTGACGGTCAATCCCACTATTCCCAAGTAGCCCAAGAGTTGACGGTGGGTGGTGATCACTAGCTGCCTTCCCTCTAGTCTGACACTACTAAATTAGGGACGGCTATCGCTTATAGTCCTCATGTAGCTTTGCGTGAAATTCAAAACAAACAAACAAACAAGCATTTTCCCTACTAAGTGTTAGCGCTCTGAGTCTGGCAATTCAGCTACCTGGTCGAAATTTATACAGCAAGTATATATATCTATATGTATATATTTATATAAATTGTTCTAAGACATAAACTGTTTTCAAAAATTAATACTTCAAGATTTTCATGATTAAAAATTTCAGTTATATTATAAGCCTACCACAACTATTTTTCTTCCTGGTAAAGGCCCTATTAATAACAATAATATAATAGAGAAAAATTAATATCTATTTTAGAATACAAAAAATTCTGCTCTTACACTTACAAAAACTATTATCTTTAAAAATAAAAACTGTTAAGGTGTTTTTAAAAAATGGCTTAGAAATAAGTTGGCGAACTTTCAACTGTTATATCCATACTATAATAAAAACAACCAGAGGATTTCTGTGGTATTATCGGAGAGCAGTGATTACAAATGTACGTGTTTAATTATGTAAGCTGAGATAAGACTAACAGAAAGAGAAGAGAGAAAAAACAAGAAGAAACTACGTTGAACTAAAGATGGAACTAATTTCGTCTTCTGATTCACTACTGTCGCAATCTGCCTACTGCTTAACAAATACTGCAAAAACGTACCTGGAGGGCATTTAGTATTAGGGAAGCATTGGAGTAAACACATTGTTACACACAATAAAGATAGGAATAACCCAAGTAACTTAAGTTTGGCAACACTGCTCAGGACACATTCCTGTTTTCAGACGTTTCTTTAGTTTTAGATACGAGTTGATTAATTATTATTAATAATACTATTACTAATATCATCATTACTAGCGGGACTTAGATGTCACAAGTCAAGCCTTAGGTCAGGGCAAGTGTGCTTGTCATTTTAAAATTTAAAATTTTAGTACAACTATTTGTTAACGCTTTAGTTTTTTTTTTTCATGTTAAACCTCACTGTATTTGCATGCTTCATGTTGATTAGTCCATGTGTCAAAAGGACGTGTTAATAGTATAGCAAGAATTTGTCGTGTTTTTCATTAGCATTTTCTGAACTGGGATTTTATTGAATTATAGTCGTGTGATATTTCGAGTGTATATGTAAGCTTTGAAATAAGAGTTTTTAATGCTTTAGCTTTTTGTCATTTGTTTTAAGTTGGGAGTTATATTTTACATATTTTATCAAGTCTGCCACAAGTTGGTTGTTGATCTTGACTTATATAGCAAACTGGATTGCAGCTAACCAGGACCATAGTCGGAGACCACTGGTTGAAAGAAAGTGGTGCAATGATGTTCGTTTTAAGATTAAATCCCTTTTGTGCTGACTAATGTATGAGATATTTTCCAAATTAAAACTAGTAATACGCATTTTAAGATGTTTACATGTAAATATTGTAAAGCATCCTTTCAGGCCTTCAAAACTTACATAGATTTCTGTACATTTCACAAACGTGAAGCAGATGCAACTTTTTCATGTGGTTTGTCAGTTTGCAAGGGGGAATTCACTAAATACAATACATTAAAAAGGCATGTTTATAGAAATCATTGAGAGTACTCTGCCAACGCAGAAACAACCAATGAATATTATGTTACGTTGATAAACCATTTCAAGTGTTTTTCTGTGAGTTGTAAAAAAAAGAAGAAAACTTTGAGATATATATGATAAAACCGTTGCTTTATGTGGATTAACCATTAATTTTAAAATATTTATTTGTAGATTGACTGTGAAAAACACTATAAATACATACATAAAAATATATTTCATTTGGATTAAACATTAATTAAAAAGTACTTCGTCGTGGAATGGCAGTCAAAAATACTTGAAATACATGGTAATACAGTTATTTTATGTGAAATAATAGTTAATTTAAGGGCTAACAGTAGAAAACACCCAAAGCACAGACTAAAGGAGTTATTTTAGAGTAATTTCCAGTAACATCTAACGGCGAATTGCCGAGAACTTAATGGAATACACCGTGAATTAGCTCAAGATTTTCAACTTATTTTTACGGTAAAAGGTCTGGCAGCTCGACTATCAATCTTTTATTGTAAATTAACAGCGATTTTTTTACAGTGTAAGGCCCTTAGTTATCATCTGCACTCTTCTGAAAGAGCTGTTTTCAAGACAGCTGTAGTGTCTGATGTCTCTTGACAAAATGTGACGCATTTCCCAAGAGCATCTCATACAAGCTCGACAAGATTGAAGACCGATGAGCGTAGAGTTAAACTTTTCTTTTTCAAAGAATGTATCGACCAGTTTAACACAGTGGACTCATAAACTAAACAAATGTCAGGCCCAATTAAATAAGCATATAGTAGCACAAACAATCATCAAATGTGGCTCTATAATGAGTAGTAACTATGAAACATTCCGCAGGATGTAGAGATCATTACGTACATGAGTATATATTCCTGTTTACATCCCACTCCCCCACCACCGTATGCGTCACGTTTCTGCATATGATTAGCGTTGTTATATTTCTAGATTTTTTCCATGTGAATGTAAGGTTGTTATCTGGTTGCAAAATAAAGGCGACTAAGATGTAAGAAACATATTACTCCACATGTTGTTGGTACACTGAATGTGGTGACATTCCAGGCGAGCTGGGAGCTCTTCTGCATCTTGTGTAAGTGGAATGTACCTGACTGTGGATTAGGCATATAAACTGGTCTTGAGTTTCTAACGGTCTCTACACTCACGTGTCGGTCACGTGTGGTTGCAAACATCTGATTCAATATCGAATCCCGTATCTTAAGAGAGTTATGACCCAGAATTGACAAGTAACTGTCGTTTTTGTTTGTTTGTTTGTTTGTTGTTGTTTTTTGTCGTGGTTGATGGTTAGCTTTTTGCCGTTGGTTTGGAAGCAGTTTTACATTACCCTAAGATGTTTGGAGCCAAAGCCAATTTGCAATAGTCGGCTGTAATAGGCTGGCTTCTATTTTGTAAGAGTGATTTAAGATTGCCTTAGATATAATATTGCAAATTTCGACATGCCTTTAATTGTTTTGAACAGCGTATAACTCGAATTTTTTGAGAGAAAAGCCTTAAACAAGTATACAACATTTTATTGCCCTTATACCTCTCATTTTCAAGGATGTCTAACAAAGAAAGTTATAATTATGTAGGAGATAAACCTATTGTTAAAATAACATAGGAGAGGGTCAGAATGTTGATTAGTTCTATACTGGAGACATGTTATTAGTAGATGGGGAACTTGTGATAGAGCTAAATATGCGTAACCTCCCTTACACTAAGGCTTTGAACTGTGACTTATTTTCTCAGATAACGCAGCCTTTGGCGGCTATTCACGTCGATATATAGAAAGACAAAAAAACTCGAGCCAAAAATCGCTTTAGGAATTAGTCGTTATGGTCAAATAGAAGGTCTTCAGTGTTGTTTCAAGAACAAGTCTGCTTTTTAAGATGGCTTTTGCCCGCATGTTCTGTTAGAATTTTTGTGAAATTCCTGGGCGAACCCAATCATGAACCATTATCGTGGTTCATGGTTTTCTAACCGATACCCCTTACATATTTAAGGTCATTGTTCATTTAAATATAACTGATATATATACATATTGACAAATAAATTTTTTCTTTGTGGAAACAGAATATAATAATATAAAAGTTTAACATACTAGCAGGAGAAAGCTCTTAATTTAAACAAATATACACAATAACCATTCTTCCATTTTGAAAACCCAACCTATAGAGGACTTCACCTAACCTTTTCACACTGTTTCTATCATTTATATAATTCAAGAAGATGTGTTTATAGAATTATGCATCTCCGTTCAATTAGGGACAATGCTTTAAGCTGAAAAATTACAAAATCGATCACGATTTACAAATTTGACTTCAACTCTAAAAATTATGTATTCCATAATCCGAAATAACTGCAACGAACGTTAATATGTAAAATAGTTATCTACATAGTTACTAAAAAAATGCGAATGAAAATTTTAAAAGATCAATAATATCAAACGAGTGATGATTTTTGTGGCTTAACAATGGTCTAAAAGAACTATATTTTAGATCACATTTATGATGTCATCATCATAATTTGTGCTTTAGAAATATATAAAAATACATATTAGAAATCCAAGCATTCTACCATAGTGCATATTAATTTCAAATAAAAAATTTGGAAAAAGAAAATGCAAATTCTAGTTTCTCACTCCTCTTCATTGTATTCAACAGAAATCCATTACTTCTGAATTCGCATCATCTAGAAAAACAAATCATTACATATTTCTATCAATTGAGTGTTTAAGTTGGTGTACAGCGACTAATCATCATAATTATTTTATCATACCAATTAGCGTTTATGCAATGAAAACGAATTTTCTTATTATCATGTTCATAGTCAAATTTTTTTGGGGGGAAATGAGTATATGATTTTGACCTTCTAAGAAGAAGGGCTAGTAATTTATTGCACTAGTGAACTATTCTTGAAAGAAAATTATCTAATCAAATTATATAATATGTATCGACTCGCTAATGACATAATGCAATAGGAAAACATTAAAAGAGTGTGATATCAAGTAGCTGTTGAACTTATCATTCTGGTTGTGTTTAGTGTACATTTTTGTACATTTTATTGATGTTATCGTGTTTCTGTTGTTGGTGCCTGCAATAATGATATAACAAAAATTGAAATATTATTATAAAAAGTCAAATTAGGGTTTCTGAAAGAAAAGTAAAGATATTAAATTGAACGCCACAGTGTCAATAACCTTGAGACAGTTACTCTTCAAAACTGATTTAAGAGACCTTTTTAAGTTTCAAGCGGTGTTTTTACATTTCATTCTGATATTTTATTACTTCAAGTCACAACCATGCAAGTATGCAACAGCGTCTCCTCAGTATTTTAAAGTGTGTTATTTCATCTTTTTGCTTTTCCCCAAAAGACACCTTTACACTGTCTTAGAAAAGCAAACCATAAATGTAGTCAAGTAGAGGGAAGGCAAATAATCAAATAACGGGTAAATATTGAAACAAGATATCAGAGTTTAAATTAGATTATGACATTTGGTTAAATCATGGTCGGTGATGTATGCCAACTTTAACTAAAAGTTTTATGAGGAACAAAAACCCTTAGAGAAATATCGTTTGAATATTTAGATAACAGAGACTAAGCAAATACAAGTTCCATGATCATATTTTCCGTAGGACTACAATCAGGTCAAAAATTACTATAAAATGAAGTAAACAACTTCAAAGGACAGAGGTAGAATACACGAAATTTGTGTTATATGTTTAATAATGTGCTGCTACAAATGCTCGCTGTTATAAATCTCGCAAAGAGTTTGTTTTTTTAAATTTCGCGCAAAGCTACACGAAGGCTATCTGCGCTAGCCGTCCCTAATTTAGCAGTGTAAGACTAGAGGGAAGGCAGCTAGTCATCACCACCCACCGCCAACTCTTGGGCTACTCTTTTACCAACGAATAGTGGGATTGACCGTCACATTATAACACCCCCACGGTTGAAAGGGCGAGCATGTTTGGTGTGACAGGGATTCGAACCCGCGACCCGCAGATTGCGAGACGAGTGCCCTAACCACCTGGCCATGCCGGGTCCCTGCTGAATGGTAACAGCTCTGCTATCATCAGGATGATGACTTATGTTGAATGACAACAGCTACTACCATGGTCAAGGTGATAACTTCTACTGAATGGCAATACCTGCTGCCATCATCAGGATGATCACTTCTGCTGAGTGACATTTATCATGATGGCAACAGCTACTACCATGGTCAAGGTGACCATTTCTACTGAATGGCAACAGCTGCTGCCATCATCAGGATGATCACTTCTGCTGAGTGACATTTATCTTGATGGCAACAGCTACTACTATGGTCAAGGTGACCACTTCTACTGAATAGCAACAGCTGTTGCCATCATGAGGATGATAACTTCTGCTGAGCGACATTTATCATGATGGCAACAGCTACAACCATAGTCAAGGTGACCACTTCTACTGAATGGCAACAGCTGTTGTCCAAAGTAGTGCTTGTGTTTTTATTAATATATATTTTATTTTGCTTAGAAACACCGTTTATTTTTGTTTTTAAAGTTGCATATAGTTGTTTATCCCTTCAAGGTAATACTCTTGAAGGGAAATGCTTTCAATTTTTGGTATTCATGTTATTCCTTACATTCCTGTAACGTTAATGACATTGATTTCATAATTCTATCGGTGGTTAAAAACAATTAAATTGGTGATTTCTGTATAATAAACTGATACATACGACAATCAAAAGTTTGCTAGAAGAATTCACTCGCCAATGAGAACTCTCACAAGAAAAACAACTGAAATAAATTGATAATAATCAATAACTACATATTACAATTATAAAATATATATTAATACATGACCGCCTTCAATGACATTGATTACTACAGTATGTAGTTTTTCTCATTTTAGACAGTGTGTCTGAATTTGTATCAATTTTGTTTAAAAGGGTGAACAAATATTGGACACATATGTATTATTTTGGGTGGAAATTGCCATTAAAGTCTTAAGTCTAAGAACAAATTATAAAACGTATTAAACTACATTTTGAAGTTGAGGGTATTTAGTTGGATGAATGTCTACCTAGATCATTACCACAAGTTTGAAGTATTCTACCTAAATCTGAAATACTTCTTAGATACAGCAGTCAAAGTCTGCAGATGTAAATAATATAAAAAATAAAAATATGTTTTATTATTAATCAGAAAAATATAAATGAATACGTATTAACAGACAAAGCTGAGACGCCCTGTCTCTACCATAAAAGAAGTGGGGGTAAGTGTAAAGTATAAAAACCAAACTTAATATAATCAGTCTTATCTCAAGCTGAAAGATTGATAACGTCGGTTGAATACAAAGCTTGCAATAAAGTCAGCAGAGAGAGAGAGAGAAAAAAAAACACGTCAATTTTGTAAAGATTGAACTCGGTGTCTTCTGAATCGATAATCTCGGGAATTTTAATAGACTTTGAAATGAAGACTTAACATGCTTTGGGAGAATGGTGTTTATATATTTCAGAACAAAACAAATAAATCAGTTTTTTTTTCTGAATTTTACTCTTTGGTCAAGCTCAGTCTCTATTTTGTTATTGGTTATGTAAACCTTATCCATCATTCCAGGATAAGGCACTTGACTGAAATAATGCCTAGACCTACTATTTCACAACATGAAGTATACCTTTTCCTTCGATCATAATAGAAACTAAAGTTGCGCTTCATTTAATACAACGTATATTCTTACAATCCTGGTTTATGCCTTGTTGCCGAAAAAGAAAACGCGCTCTGCACTTTGGGGTAATGTGTGCATTATAAAAGTGACGGTCAAATGCTACTTTTCGGTCAGACAAAAGTAGCCCAAGAGTTGACGGTGGGTACTGTTGACTAGCAACCTTCTAGTCAATCATTTCAATATTAGAGACGGATATATGTAGATAGCCTTTGTGGAGCTTTGCGTGAAAAGTCCTAAAAACAATAACAATACCTTTAATTACTTAGCAAATAATCGAATATGCATTTCTTTATACCTGATATTTTGATATGACGACTTTTTTTATATTAACTATCGTTATATTAACTATGGAGCGTTTTTGTTTGTTTGTTTTTTGTTAATAATAGAGACAATCATTTAAATTAGTAGTCACTATTATTTCAAAACTTTTCAAAGAGATGGCGCCACTTTCACATGCAATGCTATGGTAAAACTATGCTGTTATTAGTAACAGAGAGCATCATAAAATTTTTAATATTGTTGATTTTTTTAAGTATTTACACATGATGAATATCATAACTCAAACAACAAACAAGTTTCTGTCGTTCCTAAGTACGTAATACCTAAGAGCTACATCACGATATTTTTGAAATACTAAAACCATCATCTCATATGTTAAACGGGTTCGGATCCCCGTCACACCAAACATGCTCGCCCTTTCAGCCGTGGGGGTGTTATAATGTGACGCTCAATCCCACTATTCGTTGGTAAAAGAGTAGCCCAAGAGTTGACGGTGGGTGGTGATGACTAGCTGCCTTCCCTCTAGTCTTACACTGCTAAATTAGGGACGGCTAGCGCAGATAGCCCTCGTGTAGCTTTGCGCGAAATTCAAAAAACAAACAAACAAACAAACATATGTTAAACACATAAACAATAAGGTAATTATAATAGTTATCTTATAATTAGGTATAATAATTAACTTATAGTATACTCCATTGCAGAGGTTCGCTTATTTGCAATAGTAACCTTAAATACTTTTATAGAATAAGAACTAAAATTGAGTAATAAGAATGTATTTGTCCTTAAATAATCGAAGTAGCTAATACACTTAACAACAACCTTTTCGGTGAAAGAAGTACTAGTAGAAGAGTCGTGTAACAATACGAATATATATCTTTTATTGAAATTTGTAAATATATAAAGAGAAATATTTAAATTCACTGAAATTTAAGTTTAAAAAAAAGATAGTGCATACAGTAGCCCCCAATGGCACAACGTTATGTCTGCAGACATAGAAACCGGATTTTGATACCCGTGGTGAGAGGAGCACAGATAGCCCATTGCATAGCTTTGTGCTTAACTTCAAATAAACACATGAAAGTAGACAGATTTACGAGTTTTTATAAGTTCACAAAAATTAATGTCTAGTAACTACATTGACTCAATAAATGGCAATACTAGAAGCACCGATATCAGCTTTTTTAGTCATAAAGCAGCATTTTGGATGTGACACATTTTGTTTTGCATAAAATACAAGAGCAAAGATTCAAACTTTTGTTAATGCTTTAGATGAAAAATACTTGGACTATAAATGAGTTAAATATGCAACACAAACTTGTGTTTTTTATTTGAAATATCTTAATTTCAGAAATGTATTGTAAAACATGATAAGCAATCAAGTTATTTTTCTTGAATTAATAGGTTATAAAAAATGTCGAAACCCTTATTTAAAATGTTAAGAAATCATATTTTATTGCTACTTTGATTATACTCTCGTTAAACCAACTCAGCTATAACTGCTGTATTATTAGTTCGTTTTTCCTTATTTGCTTTTTTAAACTTCTTGAACATTTGCTTTGGTTTCTTTGTCACTATAACTGCAGATATTTCCTGAAAAGCTTCAACTAAGCTCACAACACTAACTCATTGATAACCTTAGAAACAAAGCTAGTGAAAAAAAAAAAAAGAGTTTCGGCGTGAGAAGTTTTCAGTTCTCAACTATACAAATCACTAACAATTTTGTTCCATAAAAAAATAATATATGCATCAGATAACGTACATTCAATTCATTGGATTCGTGTTTAGACTAATATCAACACTAAGCTTCTCTAGCATTATGTACAATCAACAAAGTTTTCTGTATTCATTGGAAAAGTATAAGAGAGAGATAAATTAAATCAATGTTCGAACAAATATTCTTTTTTGATGTTGCTATAAAGGATCAAGAGACTAGAAATGCAAACATCACCTTTTTAAAACGCTTTTATCTGAAATAATATTGTTCTAAAGCGGAACCTTTCAACAATCGAATAGGTTTCCCGACAAAAAGGTACTTTTAACAATTAGAGATGTAAAATATATTTAAAGCACTGACAAAAAAGGTTCAATAAACTATACTATGATAAGCCAATCCACTAGGCCTTTTGTATTACATATCATACATTTCAATTAAAAACTAGAATAAATTTTAAAAAGCTGAGGAATTAGCCAGACAAAAAAAAACTGGCTATTATTACTAAATATGATAAAAAAAATACTATATAAGCAAGACGTTTTCAACTTATGTCATGTACAGTGCGTCGTTTCTGCTTCCAGTTTTTCTAAAGTGATTTACTGAATGCGACAAATTAATGACTTTTACTGAAATATATTGGAAATTAATCTTCTCTTAAGCCCTTTTGGGCAGTAACTGTGAAAATGCTACAAGTGATTAACAGTTTAACTATGCGTTCATGAAAGCGATTATTTAAGCGTCGGTATTTCTTTAGTCTTGGATAAATAAAGTATGACAGTGAAATGTTTAATTATACCAAAGCATTACCAGTAGAAGCATAGGTGAACCATAAACGTTTGATTATGAGACTTATGACGTGAATATATATATATATAAACACACATACATATACATATAAAAGTTATAAAATAGGTTTAACTATCATACAATTCATAAACCACAAAATTATGCAACAAAAGTTCCGAACCAGAAAATATCACCAGATAAAATGTTTGTGTAATTTGTTTGATGCTGTACACATAATGTGTTTATGAGTAGCATATACCTGTACGAGATTTTACGTTAGATATGTGAATTATATAACGCTGATTAAACAAATATGTATTTACACAGTATTGATTTATAACTGCAATATTGTACTTGGACATTTTATTAATTAATCGATGCCAAATCTCAAGGTAATTTTTTTTTCCATTTCAGATTAAGTCTTTATTATCATTTTGGTATTTAGATCCCGAACAACATGTAATGCAAAATACGGGCCAAATGGCTAGACCAAAGACCCTAAGGTTCAGACACAGTTATCCCTAATCTATAACTACTGACCAGTGAATAGCAAACAATAAACAACGCTCAGCGTCTACGTGGATTCTCTTAAACGAATAACTGGCTTAACTGCCATTTTTATAACACGACCACAGCTAAAAGTGCACACTGTGTTCAGCAGCACATCACGGTCTTGAACTTTATACGTTCCCTACCGCAGTCTGGCACGCTAACCACTAAAGGTCTTTGAGATAAACAACAATAACAATTTGTGAACTTTTTACTTGCTACTACTCACAGTGCTGTAAAAAAAAAGATCTACCTGTATGAGGTTTGACACACACACGATAATGAAACAGTTTGCTAATAGGATGAATAAATTCACTGGGGGAAAGTTGTTTTTAAATCCAGATTACATGATGGTATAAAAATAAATAAAAGATGTAAACTTTTGTTTTTGTTGATGTCGTAACGTGGAACGGATAATTATCTTCGTCATAGAGAATAAAATACAAAATATCTTTATCATAGAGAATAAAATACAAAATATCTTTATCATAGGTAATAGATTACAAAATATCTTTATCATAGGTAATAGTAGAATATAAAATATATTTACCATAGAGAATAACATACAATGGTTAATTATATAAAGAAAAAAATCCGATGATGCGACTAAAGTTACATAATATGAAAAAGATAGATCTATTTTACCAAAGTGCTCTTGTAATCGAGGTTTTTATAAATTATGATGAATCTACTCTTTAATTTTTAAATGATTGTTAATTATCATTAATGTTTCCGATAATATATTTCATATTGATCCTCTCCTGCTACATATACACATCCTTCGAATAAATAAATAGACGCCTTCAAATACAAATCGACCACCTCCATGACAACAACAAGCACAAATAACCTCGATGTATAAATGCAGGTATAGCTTGGTAAATACCACAAATCCAAACAGCCACGCCACAAACAAAATGATTCCTGGATTAACTGTACTTTCACGAAGTCGCATAGTTGGACAATGGGAGGATGTTCAAATTCAGTTACAAATCGCTACCTCACTTAGAATACCGTCGTCCACAGTGAATAGAGTGATAATACAGCTTCTTTCACTTCTGTAAATAACAGTTTATGCATGACGTGGGCGCGCAAATCCGACAGAACGGGTCTTTCGTGCCGTGAGGAAAAGTGTGAAGACTGCATGATTCATGTCAAACGGTCGTTAGTGTGTCAGTACAGTTGCAATTGTGTCCAGATATTATCAGATGTTATTTTCACATAGTGGGCCGTAATGGCACAGCAGCTAAACGGAAGCCACGCTTCACTCTAGGCAATAATCATACATCGATAGCAGTAATCACTACAGATTCTGTCATATATTCCTGTCTTTTCGTAGACTGTAACTTTCTTTTCCGACTATTCCAATTTGGCGTAACTCGAAGCACCTAGGCTTAGTGAAGATCTTCCCAGGAGTTTTTGTTAAATCATCTACAACCCACAACAGCATATGGCGGTATTCTGTCACAGCTGTGGTATGTGAAGACCAGCTTATCAGCTAAAGCAGTGTTTTTATGCAAGATGGGGTTCCAACACATTAAACTCGAGTCACAAAACAATGCCTTGAAGGACAAACCATTACCACGTAAACCATTTCGTTACTCTGGAAGCATCCTAAACAACCAATTTCTAGGGATTCCTTCATCTAAGTTCTTCATCAAAAGTGGGGGTAAAATCCCACATATTCGGAATTCCGATC
This sequence comes from Limulus polyphemus, assembly GCF_000517525.1. Lineage (NCBI taxonomy): Eukaryota > Metazoa > Arthropoda > Merostomata > Xiphosura > Limulidae > Limulus > Limulus polyphemus. The sequence continues at coordinate 965,470 of NW_013665659.1, forward strand.
TTATAATTAAGATACGTAATTGTGTCTCTGTCTTAAATATTGCAAATAGCAGTGATCCTCTAAATACCAATGGTAAAACTTATACCGTTTGTTACTCGTCTCTTTATCTAATAAAATTACACTCTTTCTGTGGCAGATGTCTGTTTACTTCTTGTTAGGCTGTGTATATATTTGATACATTAGCAAAGGGACCTATCAGTTACAAGCTTAGAAACCAATCTTATAAGAAATAAACGTTTTTAAGCCGTAGTTCACGAACCGTTCGTCCGAAGTGCCGTGCTACGCATGACATGACATACCACTTTCGTTTGATGTCAACTGAACGCAGTGAAAGTTGAAGTGGTTGTCAAACTTCAAAAACTCATCCTATTCTTACTCATTAGAACACGATTTTTGTATAATTCGCCTGAGATCCTAAACACAATTTCTTCGAAACTGGTTCAGCCAGTTCTTTACATCTGTCCCCGGTAAAACAGCTGTAAGTCTAAGGACTTACAACGCTAAAATTGGGGGTTCGATTCCCCGCGGTAGAAACAACAGATAGTCCATCCAATGTGGCTTTGTTCTAAAACAAACAAACATTACAACTTTTTGTGACGTCAAGACACCAGACAAATAACATACGACATTTATTTTGTTGACTTTATTATGATTATTTGTCAAACTAAGAATATCCATTATTCTAATAGTGGTGGTGAGTTGTTTAACTCTAAGTGAATTTCTTATAGTTGGGTAAGTGCACTCACCTGAAAATAATTATTTAAAATTCTTACCGAAGAAGTTCACCTGTTACTCTTAAGTTTGATAAGTAATTATTTCGTTTGTAGTCCAGAACTCTGAAAAACAAAATCTATTAATTCTCAGTAGTGTTTAACTCATAGTGAATTAGAACTTGTTTGGAAATTAATTTAATTTGCAATCGTGCTCTTTTAAATCTTATTAGACATGTAATGTTTAAAATATAAAATAATGATCCCAAGAAAATGGGCTTGTAAACAATGCAGTAAAGCCGGTATACATTCTTTTAATGACTGTCTAGTCTGTTATTTAATGTATAATAACATTGTTATTCATAAGTATTCATAAGTCTAATTTTCCAATAGATTAAACAATGAATGTCAAGAACAAGACCATTAAGATCATCAGAGCTCATTACTTTTCATTAAGCACCTATATATATATATATATATTCATTGTGGTGTAAGGCGAAAACAAAACCAGAAACAACAACTATTTAAATACAATATATATATATATACTATATCTTCCTCGGGTACGTCAGCTAGTATATATTATTTCTGTACCATTATTTATCTAACTTCACAATCATATTGTGTCATTCTTTAGTCCATAATACAATAAGCTTTCACTACGAACCACAATGAAACCAAATATACAAATAAAAGGAAAAAGGTAGTTTGTTTTTATGTATTGGTTTATAACATTTTATTTTCTGATTAAATATTTGTCAGTAATTCTTTGATCTGTTAGAACACAAGAACATTTACAATAAAGGTTATAGTTTTTATACGAAAGACTTGCGTAAGCTCATGTGGTGACGTATCGCCTCGTGCAGCGAAATTAGCACCTGTATAATTTGCTCACAGCGAATTCTTGACCATTTGACAGTGATACGCTAGATGTATATGTCACAACTCTTTCCAGGGAATGATATTTGTAAAGCGACATTGTTCGATGACGTTGAGCCAAAACACTCAACATTTCGACGAAGGAAGTCTTCAGTATTTTTTATATAACTAAGAAAAGCTCACACAACAAAAGGTTTAGAGCAACCCAAATTATGGTTACGAAAACAAACCTTCTACTCCACAAGCCACTGTGAGGATGCTGGGCATATCGCCTGACACAATAAACGATATAATAAATAAAACTGTTAAGTTGGCAAAGACCCATAAGCCAAAAGTTCACAAGCTTCCAGTCATATCTATAAACCAACGGTTGTTTTTATAAGAAACATAACCAAAGAATCTGGAACCATAGCGGATACCTTCGACTACTTACCTGTCAGTCAGGTCCCTCGTTGCAGCTTTAATGGATCTTTGTGCCTTTGGTCTACTCAAAAGAGATCATGGTAATTGAAGACCATAAAAGAAAAGAGTCTATGAGGGGATTTTTCAAAATATGTGGCCTAACGTTGACCTCACCATCCATTGCAGAAACTTGTTGCAATGGAATTGCGGTGTTAGGGAGCAGTGTGCAATCAGAACTATCAGACTAAGTGCAATCAAAGATTGATAAAGTGGCTCAGTTCCAACTGCAAAAAAAGGTTTTCTGTTTGCATGCTATTTCCAGACGAAGGTTCTGTGTACACACATACAAATACACAAACACACATATATATATACGCGTTTGTATCGTTGTGCATGTTGCCAAAAATCCTCAATTAAAACATACGAGTATATCAGAATGAAACGAAAAAGGTCTATCTTTTTCGAAGATATAGACCACAGAAAAACTAGAGGGACACTCAGGAGAGCGCATACCTCCGCCACGCAGCGTTTATTATATTCAACTTTCAAAAATTACGAAAATGTGTCCGTATGTTCGTCGTTTTCAACGGACACGGCCCATTTTTGGCAGAACAATGAAGAAGAATATTTTACATATGTCCACCACGTTTTTGATTTTCGTGAACTTACTGTGACCTTGGCCGTTGAACTTAACCCTACCAAAAGTAAGCACTTTCAAGTTGGATAATAGTTCAAATGTGTACCAACTTTCGTCCAAATCCATTCAGCCGTTTTCGAGAAATATTGCTAGCAAACACACACACACACACACAAGGGTGAAAACATAACTTTCGTCCACTTTCGGTGGCGGAAGTAAATATCATCATTCTTTAACTGATATTTTCTTCGAGTAACATATCATGCTTCTTTACCTTCCTAACATTTTTATCTTCATTTCCAGCTATGTAAATGGCCACTTTCAGATAACTTTTAAAGAAACTAAGATAGAGTTGCTTCAGAACCAGTTTCATTGCAGGTTATTATTAGCTGTGCACACCATAGGTATCACAACCGGTTTCTAGCGTTATAACTCCGCTGTGCCACTTGGGGAGGTATTTTAATAAGACCCAATACTAACTGCAAAAACTAGGACATACTAACATTCTCATTTACAAAACATTTTTAATGCTCTAAAGCAGGAACATTATATAGAAATAACCCCTAAGTGTGATATTTCAATACTGAAATACTGCCAACTTACAATGTGCTTCATTTTCCCCCACAATTCAAAAAGTCTCATAACAAAAATAGTTTATTAAAACAAAGAATACCAATATTTGAGCTAGCTTTAATCTTCACATAAAATAAAATGATTTAAAGCAGTATGAAACAGGATAGGTAATGAAATATATTTTTTTAGAAAAAAAATGGAACATTGGTAATAATAATAATGGGATAACTGCATGTAAGTTAACAAATATTTGAAATAGATTTAAATATAAATATGTCTTATTAGAAGAATATATAAGAATCTTAAAAAAATCATAATTTCGTTTTGAGTTTACTTACTGATTAAGTATTATTTTATTACAAGTTACAGTTTTTACAATGAGGAAGATTATTTTTAAGAAGAGGTATGACGTTTCGATCACTGATGCGATCATTCTTAAATACTCGGCCCTTTTCGGAAAGAATAGTAATTATGAATTTTTCAAAAAAGGAAGTTAAAAAATGTTCTTAAAATATAAGTTGAATAAAAAAGGCAGAGATGAATATGTTACACTTATAAATATATTTATATGAGTAATCATGAACAAATGTTTTCTTTCATCAAGGAATTAATAATAAATAAACTATAAATCCTCCGCAATCATGTTGTCTTCCCTTAAGAACATTACATTTTGTGATAAATAAAGTGGGTGGTTACGTATTTTATGTTTAACTGTCTTTTAGCGATAGTAGCAGTTTAAAAGGATCATACAACCTTAAATGGATCAATACGATAGCATGTATTAATAGATTCAAAATTTCATAGACCCTCCCCATCCTCCCCCGAAAAGTTTAACAGAAGCATGATATATATGTATACACGTTATCCTTATGAAACACACTTTACACAAACGTTTTTGGGTTGCTGCCTACTTCATTTATGCTAACATGCATTACTTTAACTTTCCTTTTGAATTAGGAACAACGTTACGACATTAAGATAAGAACTTAGTAATTAATCTTCAGAGAATTGTTGACTAAGAATCAAATAAATCTTTATATATGTTATATATAAAAAAACAGCGTAAATCCTATCTGTACAAAAGAGTCTGTAAGCTCCTTATTATTTATTGTCCATGAAAATCACATATAATTTACGTTGGTCTAACTGCAGCTGGTTAGATAAAATTGTTAGAGACGACTGTGTCACGCACGAAGTAAAAAACAACATGTATTATCTCTATAGTTCTATGAGACACGTAGCATTTATGTATCATCACATAGAAAACATATCATTATCATACATAAGTTAGCATACTGCAGTAGAGATAATACGTAATAAGGGATTAACACCACAAATAATCCAACTACAAGAGCTGAACGTTGTCATAATTTTGTTTTGAAATATTGACTATACACATCAAATGTCACACGGGAAATTTCAATCAGTAAGATGCACGTCGCATTTATCTTTCTTGTCGCCATGTCAACATGTGCACAAAGAAAAGTATTTTCGCTGCAATTTTAGCTACTGCACTTTCGTAATAACTTTGATTTGAAACATTAGTTGAAGTCCAATTAATTAAGAAGATCATGTTTACTTCGGCCTTCATTCCTTCACTTCTGTCAGTGAAACGATGTATAAAGAGTATTTATTGGTTGACATACTTAAAGCAGCGAGAAATCAAGTGGTATATATACACACATTGCTGAATATCACATTCATTTTTTAATTCACTTCAGATCAACGCTCTTTCTTTGAGCAGTTTAGATGTCAAACGTTATATTAATCTCGCGTCAAAATTATTAGGTAAACCACTGCAATAAGATTAAAATTAATTTGTGACTGATAATGAAAACCTAAAGCTAAACATATATTTAGCGTCTGTCTCTTCTTTTCTTTTGCTTTATGTCACTGATATAAAAGAAATTTATTCGAGGCGCAACTACCGTCAGGAAAACGTGACAATTGACAGGCTCGTCATACTTTTAGTGAACTGCGTTCGTAAGTTGTATCACTAAGCGGTTTTCTAAACTTTAAATAATATCAATGATTAAGTTTGTGGTTAAACTTGTCACCACCAGAAAAAATTCTCAAAGTTCTGAAATAAGAAAACCAAGTAGCGATTGCTTTTAATTTTTTGCACTATAGATTAAGTATCTAAGTTATAATGTACTAGTGCCTATTATGGGTCAACCTCACCACTTAGCGCTACTGACTGTAACATTAAAACTGTGCTGCCTTCTTCTAACAGAGAAACGACCAAATCAGACAACTTTTTCCTCACTTCTGTTCAGTGAACACGTAAGATTTCACAAAATTCACAGTAAAATTTAATTCATAAATTCGAATACTAATTTTATAAATAATTCTCCAATGAAACAATAAAAATTACTTGATAACTTATTAAGCAGAAAATTAAAAACAATCATGTAATTATTATGTAGATTTCCGTTAACAGAATTTATAAAGATAGACAAGAGACAATGTTGAAATTATGATAAACTAAAATGTTAGAAACTAAACGAATACCCGTGCATGTGTGATATTCAGTAGTCACTGCATGACGAAGAGTCTACATGTTCGTGACTATTTACTTATATCCAAAAGTCAATATTGATAGTTTTATGTAGAAACAGTTTTGGGTCTAAAAGCATTCATTGCCTCTTTTTACCAGTAAATAAATATTTCGTAACTTTAACCAAATCATAAGAAGAAAGACGTGATATTTTAAGCTACCACTGTAACTTTCAATAACAAGGTAGGCGTTTTAAGACTTACTGATGTTAACCTTATAGTAACGCTGTGTGCATTGTAATTTCAATAACAACATAAATACTGCAGCTTTTAAAAACACTCATTACAGGATGGTTGACAGGCAAATAAATTTGGAATTATTCATGAAAATAGAAATTGAATGTTTCTTCTAATATATTTTTTAACACTGAAATAGTTTGTGTTTTACTCAAATAAGCTTCGTAAGACGTGCTTGAGGCATAACAAGCTTAAGACTGCGTACGTTGTCGATTATTGTTTCAGAAGTTGTTGAAACCATTGCCTCCACAGACATTGGAAGCTGCGATGGAAACAGTTTAAAGTTCATTAACCTTTTCACAAGTGGTCTTATCCGTAAACATTTTAATTATTAGATTGTACATTTTGAACAAATTGGATGAGTGATCACTGAATATCAAGAAATTTTTCATGCTAGAATTTTTATGTGTTTTTACTCGAATGGAATCGGAATATCTTCAACCTGTTTGACACTTTCTAGGCAAGTGAGCTAAACATCCAGACCAAGATACCCCTAGGTATCACGTATAGTCGACTTCAACTACCGATCAGAGGGAAGGCAGCCAACCATATAGTATCCGTTGCCACAAGGGCTTTGTCTAGCTCTTTGAATCGAATAACGTGATTTACTGTTACCTTTTAGTTTAAAACAAAACATAAAGAGAAAAAAAACGCATAGAAAAAATGCTAACACTAGAAATCTAGAAGGTTATTTATTTAACATTTCGAGCGCCTAAATAAATCATCTTCTAGATTAACATCTTTCTAGTGTTATCATTTCTTCAGATTTGTCACATTTATAACAAACTCACACAAATACACAGTTAAAAGTATAGACCATCGACCCGCAGCCCGACACGTTAACCACTAGGCCACACTTGGCCCTTATACTTGAATCATCATCAGCTATTAAATAAATAAATGTTATTATGGAATAAGATTCGTTCTGAAAACTCCCAATTACTCACAATAACAAAGCGCAATGGACCGAATGACTACAAATTATTCATCATTTCTTCAACCTTTACATATAAAAATCCAATAACAATTCTTCCGTTAGGGAGATGAATATATTTTGTAAAATGGATCCACCAGGCAACAGCTTTGCTGCAAATAGAAAAATCCAAGTGTGTTTTGAACGCATTTGCTACTTGAATTTAAAAGTTTTATCATCATTAAATTGATTGAGTGTGGTCGAATTGCGCTGCGCACTTCCCTGCCGAGGGTGCTTTATAAGGGTGACGGTCAAATTTTACTAGTCGGTCAGACAAGAATAGCCAAAGACCTGGCGGTGAATGCTTTAACTAGTTACCTTCACTAAACTCTATCAATTCAAAATTAGGGACGGCAAGTGCAAATAGCCCTTCAGAAGCTTTGCGCAAATATCTGAAACAAACAAACATAATTAAGTTTCTCTCATTTAGAAAAGTCTACTGTGGTTTAATAGTAAGTGGAAATAAAGTCTAGTAGAATGCTACTACTTTTCATAAGGTTATATATTAATCAAACGTATATTTTCTAAGAACGTTGAATTTAAATGCATCTCGTCAGACTTATTTCTTTAATCAATCCTAGAATGACAATCAACGTCTCCTGTCACTGCTTCAGTTTTATCTATTTTTGGAAGTATAAACAAGATACTTCTCACTGAAATGACATAGAATTGTTTAAGCAGTTTTCTTTGTCATAACTATTGGTAGTTGTTGATTGGTTGATTGTTCATAAGTACAAAGCTACACAATGGACTATCAATGATGTGCCTATTACGGGTATCGAAATCCAATTTTTGGCGTCGTAGCCTGCGGGCTTACCACTAAGCCACTGAGAAGGGAGGACTATTTGTCATTCAGTCAGGTTTACTCATATTTGAAGATGTTTTGATATATTATTGTTTTATTAGTTCTGTAATAAACAATAGAAAAATTATGGTTAACACTATAATGACCCTAAACATATTATTCTGTTTATGGATCATGTTACGTATTACAACTTATTCCGGACGGGTCCCAAGTTTATTACGTAACTTGCCAACAAGATTGATACACATAGTTTTTTTATTACAAATATATTTCAATATACAAACAATAACACGACTTACAATAACGGTTATTAAAAATAACGATCTACGTACAAAAGTTTTACAAACTTACAAACAATATTGAGTCCTCTATCTGGTCTGGAACTTCCTTAATATCTTATCGAGAGTTCATGATGAGGGAATTAATTTTGATTCGATGTAGATATACTTCACTTAACAGGGAGCTAGCTAACTCTGTGTTCGTCGTTCTTCGCCGGCCACACACGCCGAGATATTCACCGCTGAAGCTATATAATGTTTTCGTAAAAATACTAATGTCCGATGTGAATCCACTGAAGTTAAATGGTTTGTAATATTCGAAATCCATAAACGTTCCTGGTCAAATATATCTAGTTCCTGATTTATAAGCGTTATAACAATCACAGTTTTAGCTCCGAGGCTCTTAGAATACCAACTATAGCAAACCAATAATATATACTGTCTTTGGCACGTCTCATTGATTATATTTATAGGCGTGAGGAGAGTTTCTCGAAAATTCAGCTTACGCAATAATATAAACGATACACAAATGTTTACGTACACACACATACACTGAGTGGTCACA
>NW_013665659.1:975023-991842 GCF_000517525.1 Limulus polyphemus
GTTTAACAGTATAAGTTATGTAAATTTCTACATATAAATATAACTTAAACATCAATATTAAAATAGGTATATAATAACAAATCCGTCACACCTCCCTTCTTAGAGAATTAATGATTGGCGTTAGATATTTTTTAACTAAGATAATATATATATATATACATTGATAAAATATATTTGATATGATACATTATCAAAGAATTATACAACTTCAATAATCATGACAGTATATAACACAATCAATACAAATAATCTTATGATCATAAAATTACACAGCACTTCGGTTCAAAAACGTCAAAGGGTTATAATCAGTGTAAAGGACAATAGATTGTTGTGATGCAGATACATATACATTGAAATATTCTAAAGCTAACACTAAATCAATGTTTCTTTTTCCCCAGTAGAATAATTCTTTTAGTGACAATTAACTTCTTAGAAAAATAACAAACAGGGGTGTTCAATACCTTTGTCGTCAGATTGTAATAGAATAGCACCAGCACCAAAATCACTGGCATCGACAGCTAACGGGAAAGGCAGGTGCCATAAATACAGGGTAAGTGCACAACAAATATTTGACCTTTTCAAAAGCACATTGGCATGATTCATACCATTTGATTTTTTTTTCTTTATTGGGTTTGTTAATGGTACAGTGATGTCAGCAAAAGTTTTACAGAACTACCTGTAGTAACCAGCCATTCCCAAAAATCTCATCAGACTTTTCTTGTTAGTAGGAGTTAGATAATTCACAATACAATCAACTTTGGCTTGAATTGGTAAGACTTGACTGTGGCCTACAACATGACACAAGTAAACAACTTGTAAACAACAAGTAAATGTTCTTCCGAGATGTCACTGAAAATCACAACATCATCAACATAAATTCCAACATCTAACAGATTATTGAGACAATGATTCATCATTCGCTGAAAATTTGCTTGAGAATGTTCCATCCCAAAAGGCATTACAATGTACAGATATAATCCATCAGGAGTAACGAAAGCAGAGATTTATTTTGCCATATCAGGTAGAGGAACAGCCCAGTATCCATTTAGTAGGTACACTTTATTATATATCTGGTTTTCCAATTTTATCAATACAATCCTCCATTCTTGGAATAGGATAGGAATCTATCTTTGTAAAAGCATTTACTTTGCGAAAGTCTGTACAGAATTTAACTGAACCATCAGATTTAGGAACAAGTACACAAGGTGAAGTCCAATCACTTTTACTTCGCTCTATAATGCCATTCTCCAGCATATAAGATATTTCTTTACGTATTTTATCGGCCTTGATTGGATTCACACTATAGGAATGTTATTTCACAGGAAAAGTATCACCTACATCTACATCATGAACAGCAATTTTAGCTTGATTAGGAACATCAAGAAATATACATTCGTATTCAAAGAATAAACTAGCAAGTTGATTTTTTTCTTCAGGAGACAAGTGGTCGAGTTTTGAATCAAGATTGGCCAGAATGTCAGAATTATTCAGTTTGATGTGGCATTCATCTCCGATATTTTCAAGTTTACGGGCATCTGAGTCAAAGCACCCGTCATCAGTATCAAAAGAACACTCAACAGCTAAAATATTTTCGAATGAATCTTGGATGTGATAGGGCTTCAACATACTGACATGACACAGCTAGATAGCCTTTCGACAATCAGGTGTTTTACAACATAGTCCTTATCATTAACTTTCTGAAAAACCTCATAGGGACCATGACACCTAGCTTTGATTGGCTGTCCCATACTGGGTAATAATACTAAAACCATGTCACCAGGACAAACTTATGTTCTTCAGCTTTGTGGTCATAAACATTTTTCATTTTAGCTTGGGATGACTTCAAATTTTCCTGAGCTAATTCACAAGCACGTAAGAGTCTGGAACAAAACTTGGAAACGCATTCCAATAAATGCATTTTTTGGGGTCATCCTCCAACCATTTTTCCCTCAGCAGCAGAGAACTACGCACTGAATGGCCAAACACCAACTCAAACCGGCTAAACCCTAATGACTCCTGAACTGACTCAGAAACAGCAAATACTAATATATTAACTTCTTCATCCCAATCCGTCTCGTTATCGAGATAATATGTCCACATCATATTTTTCAAGGTAGAATGGAACCTCTCAAGGACACCTTGCGCTTCTGGATGATACGCACTAATTTGATCTGTTTAGCACCGAGCTGATAAACAACTTGTTGAAACAACCGTGACATAAAATTGGATACCTGATAAAACTGAATTTCTGTGGGCAAGCCAACAAAAGTAAAGAAATTAATCAAAGCATGCGCTCATGATAGTCAAGAAATACTGGTTCCCTGATCAAGTTTTTAGTAAAGGTCCAACACAATGAACAATCATACGACTGAAGTGTTCTTTGAAAGCTGGGATAGGTTTCAAAGGAGCAATAGGAATTTTCTGGTTAGGTTTTCCGACCAACTGACAGGTATGACAAGTTTTACAAAACTGAGATACATCTTGCCTAATTTTTGGCTAGAAGAAATGTATCATAATTTTGTCACATGTCTTGCTGACACCTAAATGACCTTTCATGGGGAGTTCATGGGCAACGTTCCATATTTAAGAACAATATGCTTTGGGAACAACGATTTGGTAAACTACAGCCCAGTCCTCTGAAGCTGGCACATCTGGTGGTCTCCATTTTTCATAAGCACACCATTTTTGACAAAATAACCATTTGGAACATTCTCCAGCTCATCCTTTGGAAGGGGTGCATATTTAAATAGTGAAGATATCTGTGGATTCTTTTCTTGCTCAGCGATCAGTTTACTTTTAGCAAATGGAATTTCACCAGGTGAGCCGGCTCCCTCACGTCTATCATTGTCATTTACTGAGGAATCGTCAGTAGGACAACCATCCATAAGATCCCCATTAGACCCAAAAAAATGTCTGAGAATAATCTATAACATTGTTCTCTGAATACATTTCTAACATTTCTTTTTGCCTTCATTTCTTAGTCTGAGCTCGAGTCACAGCACACGTGGGAAACACTTTAGGATTCTACCCAACGACAACATCACCCTTAGAGGAAATAGTGATTGGCTCGCTAATCATTTTGGGTTCGGCAACAACTTTTCCCCCAGCCAAATCGTTTTCCAACATAAATGATACACCCTTAATTGGCAAAGTAAGTCTTACTCCAACCACAAATGGTCCCGAAACTAGGTCTGATGCCAAATGAATTTATGAAGAGGAACATTAACAAAGCCACCCTCAATACCCTGAGTAATAACATATTCACCAGTGGCAGAACTCGGATCCAAAGGCAATATACCTTCTAACAACAATGTTATTTGTCAAAGACACAGAACCAACAGACACAAAAGCTCTAAATTTCTCTCTAACTACATCAGCCTTTATATCAGTGGCCGAATCAACAACATTGGGTGAACTGGTAAAACTACATCCATATGTGAACACAAATGCACTGGGTGTTTCCTCCTTTTCTTCTCTCTTTTTCAAACACCAACAATCGGATATAATGTGAACAGGTTTTTAAACAAAATGGTAGACAGGCCTTGATGGTTTTGAGGAAGTTTTATTCTGACTGTCAGAAGATTTCAAACTAGAGGAGCTGGATTTTTTAGAAGAATCATCAACTTTAGTGGATTGAACAGATACAGGTTTTTGTTGAGATGGTGGGAAATTCTTTTAATGCAAAGTGGTTTTATGTGTTAAAGTGTAATCATCGGAAGCAGCTGTTTCATGTAGTTATTCTTTTTTTTTCGTCCAAGTAAGTTTTGAGGTCACCAGGTGCGCAAAGTGTAAATTCCTCAGTTAGAAATAATTGTCTTAGTTTGTCAAAACTGTTGTTGATATGCATAGAATTACACCATCAATCAAAATAAACCTATTTTCCATTGGCAAATTCCATATAAGTTTTATGAGCTTGCTATCGATAACCTCGAAACTTTTGGCGGTAAGCCTCCAGCACTAACTTGTTTACTTTGAGAATGGCTGCTTTAACCTTTCAGAATTCGTACAATCTTCTTGAGAGAGACAGCAGCATAAGCATCTTGTGCTTTACAAGTTAAGACACTTTGTAATAATAATGACCAATTTTCTGTGGGCGATTCCATGGTTTAGGTAACCTTCTGAAAATGTTGGAAATATTTATCAACTTCATTTTCATTAAATGGTGGTGCTTTAACATATCGATTAAATTCAAAGTTGTTATTTTACCTTGGTTGATTGGAGTTGAGCCTAATTTCCATTTCTTTCAACTTATTTTTATTTTAGGCTTCAATTCGAGTTTTTTCGGCCTCGAGACATTTATTTTTTCTTTCAGCTTCGTTATGAGCTTGTTCAAGCTCGATTTGTTCGAGTTTTAGCTGAATCTCTAACTTATCTTTATCTCTCAACTCTGATCGGCCAGTGAGAACACCAGAATATTCCTCTAATACTTCCTCAGGCAACAAACCATCATCGACTAGTATTTCAAAAATATGCTTTTTAGTTCATTTTTTCTCATTGAGTTTTTAACTTTTAGTTCTAAAACTTGGGCAATTTCGAGCAATTCGTTTTTGTTATACCTTTATAGTTGTTTGAGGAGGGCGAATGAACAAAATCTTGACAATCAAACATTTTAAAATCTTGTTGGCACTGATAAATATAAATTGAATTATGATTTGAATTTGAATTTAGATCGAATTTTGTCTCTGATTCAGATCCAGGACGAGCCCCATATTACATATTACAATTTACCCTGAACGGGTCCCCAATTTATTACGTAACTTGCCAACAAGATTGATACACACAGTTTTTTAGTACAAATATATTTTGATATACTTAGTGGCTATGAATTTTGCGCAAGGCTACACGAGGGCTATCTGTGCTAGCCGTCCCTAATTTAGCAGTGTAAGACTAGAGGGAAGGCAACTAGTCATCACCACCCACTACCAACTCTTGGGCTACTCTTTTACCAACGAATAGTGGGATTTACCGTCACATTATAATGCCCCCACGGCTGAAAGAGCGAGCATGTTTCGAACCCATGACCCACAGATTGCGAGTCGCGTGCCCTAACCACCTGGCCATCCCAGGCCCTTTAGTAGACAAACAATAACACAATTCACAAAGGTCCTATTGTACCAATCTAGCTCCTCCATTATTTCCAGTTGCTTCTATAGTTATCTCGTGGTACCTAAGTATCTTTGTCAAGTTTGGTCCCTCTAGCTTATGAGTATGGATATGAACATAGTTTCAAACATGGTGCCCCAAGAATACCAAAGGGGCCTGGAACTCAAAATCTGATGCTAGATTCGGTTTCAGCGGGTCTGAAAATTAACCCTTAAACCTACATCATACTTGGGTGGCCTTCCGGGCCACCCAGAGTCCACTTGCTAAATTTAGTCATGCTAACTCTAGAACTGTGGGAGAAGATAACTGGACATTAATACATTCAAACTATAAGCTGAAGTAATGCACGATTGTTGGATATACAAGACTGTTTAGTTTAAGAGTTATTAATTAGTTTTCATAACAAAAGTGTTAAAATGTGATTATTTTAAAAGCGATAGTTATGAAAGTATCATTACGTAACTCGGTAAGATTCGTATGTTGTGTATGCAGTTTAATTGTTATACTAGGTTTTCGTAATATTGTTGATGACATCTTTCTCGAAGCTTCTAAGTTTTTCTTGTTATGTGTAATATTGCTGTCACTAGAGGACTAGATAAATCTAGATTTTTCTTTAGCTTGTTATAAACATGTGTAGATACAGAGAAGAAATTAAGAAAGCAAGTTAAGTGAGAGAAATAATTAACCTTAACAGGCAATTTCTAAAGTGAGTTTCAAAGCTGTATTGTAAGCAACAGAAACAAAAAAAAAATAATTTGTCTTTTCAGTTCGGTTCTAAAGTAACTGACCAGCCCATGTGAACTTTTGACAACGAAAACAGACAATTATTTAAAGCTCTGGATACAACTGTGGTAACCAGATGTTAGTTAAAGTAAGTAGTGAAAGTGAATTTAGACTGCATGATTGTTAGTTTAGCCGTAACTGGCAATATATGAAGTGAGTTTCATAATAGTGTTATAACAACAAAGATAAAGAAGAAGAGCTTGTCTTGTCAAAGGGTGTTTTAAAGTACTTGAACCCGCTTGGGCGGACTTTGACGAAAAGGAGACAATTGTTTAAAGCCCTGGGTAACGAATTTTTGTACATACGTTTGACTTGTTTTGAATATATTATTTTAAAACAAGTGTATTGTGTGCTATCCGTTTAGTGTTGAAGTTTATCTCCAACAAGTCACAGACACCTACTGTAAAAGAATCGCTGCCTCTATAAAATTTTGACAACGATCATACAATGAAAGTTTAGTAGTTATATGAACATTTATTTGGGAAATAAAATATTTACGTAGTTATAACATGTTCAGAGGTTGAAACCGCAACATTAGAATCCGTTTTGTTGTGAAATTCATTATTGTCTAACTACATCGCTTAAACTTGCATTAGTCTTTAAACGATTAAGCCTACTTTGCTAACAAAAGTTCACACTGATATCCTCAAGTTTCAGCTTACGCAAAGCTCAGAGATGTAGTAAAACGAGTAATGTAATATACTCATGTAACCTTAATGTACATCCTGCTAAAATCCAAATTTGA
The DNA here is from genome assembly GCF_000517525.1 of Limulus polyphemus. NCBI lineage: Eukaryota > Metazoa > Arthropoda > Merostomata > Xiphosura > Limulidae > Limulus > Limulus polyphemus. The sequence continues at coordinate 981,655 of NW_013665659.1, forward strand.
TAGGCTTACACAGTGTAATGTTTATATTTTAGCCTCAACATTTTTTTCCTGGAATATTCATATATCGGTTAATATACTGGTAAATTCAAATGAGATCCTTCGTAAACATGTACTACAACCACGCTTGAAAGCAATCAAAACAAAAAACAACCAATGAAAAATATGTAATTCATTTTAATTATACTGCGATTGCAGTAGAGCTTTATAAAGTTTTGGGGACCATCCAATTTTCATTCGTTTTTATTATGCAAAAGAAAGTGATTTCAGTTTATTTCTCTTTAAATTACTCCACGAAACCAGTGAAGTGCATATCGTTAGTACCACAACTTTCAGAACAATATACAAATAATTAGTTCCGTTCCGTTATAAAAAACCCGCTTCAACAGAAAGCTCATTGTTATTAGAGTCTTCAAAATATTTTATTCTAAGTTTGTAAATACTTTAATAGATTTATTCTACAACTTAATATGATCACCTTGTTAGATAGAAAATGTGAGATTGTAAATGTATTCCATTAGAAATATACTAATTTTACATCATTACCAGAAAAAAATATGTTTATTTTACAACTTTATGCACACGAGTAATAAGAATGTATATCGATTTTTTGGGTAAGTATTTTTGCTTAACCCTCAAATTACCGATTTGTTTTTCTATCGAACACTAATGGTAGGATTAGATAAGTTTATGTTCGTGCCTGCTACTACACTCAGAGAAAGAACTGGCAAAATGCTTGGTAGAAGTCAGCCTTTTTCTATGTGAGGTACGTAGGAAATCCCAACAGTACTTAATGAGATTAGTTGTAATAATGATGGTATTTGTTTACATTTTTGTGTGTTACTACCTTTTTAGAAACCCTATACCTAACATAACTCATAGATCCACATGTAATTTGGTGCTTAAATAGTATACAAATGTGGTTAGAAAGCCAATAAGGTCTATGGACTCATTAGTAATTCTATGGTTAAGTAAAATAACTTAATTTTCTAGATTTTGTATAACATGAAACAAGACACTCTGTTAATTGAGACTAAGAAAACCAATGCAGTAATTGTGTCGAATATAGACTAGTCCACAGTAATAGTAATTGTGTCGAATATAGAATAGTCCACAGTAATAGAACTGTGAAGGTCTCAACGAAAATTGAATTTAGTTTTCTGGTATAATAACTGAGTGAGCGTAGTAATCTCCGCTGAAATTTTTAATAAAAAAAATCGTAAACGCTTCATTTTTCTAATGCATTTTCAAAGGTTAATGGTAGAGCTATATTGTTCATCAACGTGATGTGAATGATACCCAGGGGATTACTAGCTTGGAATTTATCAGTTATACTGCTCAAGTCGTATCACTGACATATTGATCGACCAAGTTATTCATTTCTCATTTAGGTTAAATTTTAAGGACACAAGTCTAACCAATGAACAGGAATTTCCAAAAGTTTCAGTAATCTGTGTGTTTTAAAGATAGAACTGGACAAAGAAGTCGTTTCATATGGTGTTTATTTAAGATTGATTACCCTTGAAAATAGCCGTTAGTATCGAGATCATCCTTTGATAAACAGCCTTTAACAATTATAGAGAAATACATAAGCTGAAAACTTCCATGTTGGTGATTCGGCTGTGTGAGGGTTTAAATGACCAAAGAACGTACACATTTCAAAAAACACTTGAAGCAAAAGCAATTAACTGTGACATCATATTTTGTTGATGTTAAAAGATGATAACATGCAAAATGATAGTTTATAGTTTATTAACTTCTATACTTTCTTGATTTTATATGAAAGTCTTTTACAATTATTGAGCTTAACCTAAATGAGTTAATCCTTTCTTTGAGCTCACTTAATAACTGACTAACAAAGAAATCCTCTTACGACCAGCCCGAAATTTAAAAACACAAAAAAATTTACAAAGGTGTATAGGAACTTCGAGAATATTATCTCTCTTCAGCAGATTTTACGTCTTTTATATTTTAAAGTGATTTTGTAACTTATTATTAAGAAAATTTCTTTCTCATTTTGTTTATTTTCAGTGTTCTGTTTAATTGAAGAGTTTTCCTTTTACGAAGTAAAAAAGAGTTTTAATCTCTTTTAGAATTATGATAGTGCTACATAATCTGTTTGATCTTGTATAAAAGATGCCAACTTCAGAACTTACAGCAAAAAATTACTTTTAGGAAATATGACAACTTCAGGATCCCTCTGAAAAGTATTTGAAGCATGACAACTCCAGGGACCTGCTGAGAAATATATGAAACACGATAACTTCAGGAACCTGCTGAGGAACATAGGATATATGGCTAATTATAAGAGAAGTAATTTTTTCGGAAACTTAAAAATCATTGGCTATTTTTGGAACACTTAGCTTTCCTGAATAATGTCAATGGCAGTTCATTAAGAGTCATATATATATATATATATATATATACACAAACAGTGCTTTACAAAAGTATTCACCCTTGCAAAGTTTTCACATTTTATTGCCGTCTGAGGTTGCAGTCATAGAACTTTCAAATGGGACTTTATATTTAGAATCTACACAATCTACTCCAAACTGAGAATGCTAAAAAAAAAGCGCTGATATTATGTAAGTAAGTTAGATTTTCAAAGAAAATTAGAATATTCTCAATTGCATAAGTATTCAACCCCTTTACTACGAAAACCCTAAATCATTTCAGGTGCAAAAATTAGTTTGAAAGGTCTGTGTGTAATCAAAGTGGTTTAAATTGACTTCAGAGTAAATGCATCTATTAAAGCCACAACTCACATAGTGATACGACAAACCAACCATGAAGACCAAGGTGCTTTCCAAACAAGTCAGGGATAAAATGGTAGAGAAGCACAGATCAGGAGAAGGTTACAAGAAATTTTCAAAGTCCCTGATTATCCTTTTGAGTATGGTAAAGCTCATCATTAAGAAATGGAATGTGCTTCATATCATCCAGTCACTACCCAGATCAGACCACCCTTCCAAATTAAGCAGCCTGGAAAGCAGGAAATTGGTTAGGGATGCCACTATGAAGCCAACAGTCAAGCATGATGGTGACAATATCATGTTATGGGGATGTTTCTCATCAGCAGGGACTAGGAAGATTATCAGGATTGAGGGGAAGACGGATAGTGCAAAGTACGGGTGAATCCTAGATGAAACCCCTGCTTGAGTCAGCCAAGAATCTAAAACTGGATCGAAAATTCACATGTCTGCAGGACAATGACCCGAAGCATAAGACTAAAGCCACACTGAGGTACTTTCAAAAGAAGAAAGTGAATATCCTGGAGTGGCCCAGTCAAAGTCCTGACTTGAATCCAATGGAAAATTTATGGCGAGACTTGAAGATTGCAGTCCATCAACGATCCCCAGCGAACTTGTCAGAATTGAAGCAATTTTGCCAGGAAGAATGGACAAATATTCCACCATCCCATTGTGCAAAGCGGGTAGAGACCTATTTAAAAAGACTTACACCAGTGGCTGTTACCAAAAGTGCTTCCACCAAGTACTGATTTATGGGGCTGAATACTTATGCAATCAGCAGAATTCAATTTATATATTTTCTTTACAGGTTTTGTTGACATTCAACCTTCTTCAAACATAACAGTGTTCAGTTTGATCATTAGTGTTTTGAATAAAAACAAGTCCATTAAAAATTGTTAACATTATTTGTATTATTGGTAGGGAGCGAATATTTTTGCAAGGCACTGTGTATATCAGTTTGACACTTTCATGATGAAGAAAGTCTGCTGAGCTAAAGGGATGAATTATTTTTATTTAATGAGTAAATTTACGAAGCATGTTGCATTCGAATACAAGTTGATAAATGCCTTGTTGATAACTTATGCAAACTGTTAACAATTGTTCAAATTGACCAGTTTCCAGTGATTTTATTATACTTATAAAATGCTCGTATTGAAACAGAATAACAAACAAATGCTTAACTATCGGTGTTTAGTTAACGGCATACTGTGGGTAAACTGGCGGAATTCCATTGAAATATTAAAGTCTCAAATCTAGTATTAAATACTCGGTTTTGCTATGAACTGAAAGCTTATGAACTTCTTATGGTTGTCTTTAATCAACCTACAAAGAAGGAACACATGAAATATGACAGATTTTATTATTCAACGCTCTGACAGTTGACATTGTTTCCTAGCAGTTTATAAATTCAGTAACATCAGTTTCTTACGGAAGGTAGTCAAGTGATTTTCTACCTCTTTATTACATTGACATTAATCCACCTGGGAAAATTCCCAAATAAGCTTCGTTGTCAAAAGCTGGAAGAGTGTTAAGAGTAATTATATTGCAAAAGCGCTGAACGAACTATGTTTCTCTGGTGTGTAGTAAGTGATACATGAAATGTTAAGAGAAAACTGTAATTAATGAGGGGTAATTACATTTTTTAATTAAAGAAATAGGTATGTAACGTTGCGCATAAAAACATGGACAGACAGATGAGTGGACATATGGATACTACAAATAGACAAGCAGAAAGACATCATATTTGGCACAAATATTTCATTCACTGGTATAGTTAGTTACTTTATATGTTCAGAATAGATATTTTCAATGCGGCGATGATTCTATGGAAGCTTAGTAACCTAAATTAAACATACTATACTTTGTTTCACTGTTTTAGACACAACCTTTCGAAAATAGCCACTTCTGTGAACATTCATAATTCCAGTTCATACTTATAGTCTGCTAGCAACGGTTTTGTTTGGAAAACAAGATAGGCTTCTTTTTTGTTCATTTAACGTCTTGATAGAGTTGTATTGAAACACTGCCAATTTTCTCCGTGATTTTTTTAATTTCTTCTCTATTTCTTGTGTTGATAGGTAAAAACTATCTGATCAGAAATTTGTGTGAGATTTCATGGCAATACGTCTTGTGATAATTTTGAATATATCTTTATTTACTGGCCTTATCAGGGTTCCAGTAATAAGAAGAAAAACATAATCTCGGCGGCATACCCTATGTGTTAAACGCCGCTGCCGAAAAGGCCTTTCCACAATACCTGAGCTCATCATGTAATACGCAATAGTGTTTCAACTAAAGATTTCCGTGGAGCACGACCAACCAACATGATGAACCCTGGTATTGACCGAAAGGCGATTGAAATGCTATTATGTTATTCTTACTAGATATCCGTATAAAGCCAGTAAAGAAAGATTTGTTCAAAATAATTATTGGTCTTCGATTGATCGATAGATCACACATTATCGTTATATACCACAATAATTGTAAACTTTGTTGAAGCTAAATATTCTAAAATAACTCATATTTTTTGCTTCGACATGAATACAAAAAAAAGAAAAGAAAAACCTACGAAATGTTTCTACATTAGTGACAGCATAGCTTTATACATTTTATAATAGTCCCTAATAACTAATTTTGCACACCATTAATCAGTTCATCATGAGAATACCTTTTTATAAGGTTAAGGGTCACAACTGAAGAGGAAAACTAATAAAGAAATACAGTCATAAGTCATGCACCATCCTTAATATGATTTTTCATGCAATAACATCTAGAAGTGATTCTTGTTGTGACACAGTTTCCGTGTCAAGGTAACAACGGTGCACGTTTCGAACAGCGGTATGAATGTAAATTACAAAATTTACGGTTATTGGAGAATCTTTGAATCATCCTGTAGGTTTCTAAATAGTTTCAATTAAGCGTATGAGTTTTAAAACTATCTATTTTTGTCCTGTGAAAATACCTTAAATCCTGTATTGGTATTATGTATATGCTAACAGTAAACATCACAGATCTGTATAACTTGTGCAAATATTCGATTTATATTATTGTATTATCCTACTAATTTCAGAATACAGAGAAAAAACTGTCCCTGTGGTTAGCGTGGTGTAAACACAATGACCGTATTTCTTTTCTTAAACATGTACGTACCATTTATTTTACATATAAGGTTTTGTGGCTAACGTCTATGACATATTTAAGATATATGTTATATGTTTGACCGTTAAAGAGAGGGCTGAGTGCGTTATATTAAAAAATATTGGAATGTGGAAATCAGTAAGTCATGTGACAACCACAGCCAGTATAAAGTCGCAATGGAATGGCATGTATCAAAACTACATTTTGACATTGTTTGGTGTTTCTTAGGTAGTTTGATGCCATCAAAAACTGATCGCTTTTGAAGAGGAAAGGTAACAAACTTCCTTATTATAGCGACGTTGAACCCTGCCGAAACATATAGTCTTTTTTAGGGCTGTGTCCTGTTTTTAATATAGTGAATGTTACTATGCAGTATTTCAACGTTGTATGATCGTTTTTAATATTTTAGTTTTGCACAAGAGCCCTTTAATTTATTTAGATAGGTAAATATATGTGGAAAGCACAAAGTTATGTTACATTTCACATCTAAAAAGAAAAGAAAGAGTAACGTGACATAATTTCTTTGCTAATAATAATATTGTTTTTTCAATTTTAATGACAGTCAAACAAACAGATATTTAAAAACAATCAAATAAGTTGAGAAATTCTAAAGATAAATTGCAAAGTTAATTATTTTTTCAGTTTATTTTATAATATCTTTTTCTAATTTTTTTCAAGCAGTTAACACATTCAGGCAAAGGCTAACCGAGACACACCACCTTAGTTATAAATAGATATACACGTGACAGATATTGATTCTACTTCACACGAGCTAAGACGCTTTTCGTAATTCAGGCCGTCAGATATTAACAACAGACCCATATAATGATATTATTAATACTCAGCGAAGTCCATCTTACAAGAGTTTTAAATATCCAAAAGGTAGAGCTAACTGCGATATTAATTAAACTGCCTGCAAGCTACTCATGAAGTCTGCCTTACAACAGTATTCAATAACCAAAAGGTGAACTAACTGCAATATTAATTAACTTGCCAGAAACTAATCATGAAGTCCATCTAACAACAGTTTTCAATAACCAAAAGGTGAACTAACTGCAATATTAATTAACTTGCCAGAAACTAATCATGAAGTCCATCTAACAACAGTTTTCAATAACCAAAAGGTGAACTAACTGCAATATTAATTAACTTGCCAGAAACTAATCATGAAGTCCATCTAACAACAGTTTTCAATAACCAAAAGGTGAAATAACTGCAATATTGATTAAGTTGCCAGCAAACTAATCATGAAGTGGTTAGGGCGCTCGACTCGCAATTTGAGGGTCGCGGGTTCGAATCCCCGTCCCACCAAACATGCTCGCCCTTTCAGCGTGGGGCGTTATAATGTGAAGGTTAATCCCACTATTCGTTGGTAACAGAGTAGCCCAAGAGTTGGCGGTGGGTGATGATGACTAGCTGCCTTCCCTCTAGTCTTACACTGCTAAATTAGGGACGGCTAGCGCAGATAGCCCTCGTGTAGCTTTGCGCGAAATTGAAAAAAAAACAAAAACAAGCATCTTAGTAGAGCCAACACGTAGTTCATTAATGAAAAACGACCAAGAGTAATTCCCGAAGTTGTTCACATTTCTTGAGATCTTCGTCTGCTCGTCACAAAAGTGGATTTGTTGTTATGCGTGTTGAACTTATCAAAACGTTCAGAGCAGTAACTTTATTATTTCGCCTGACAGGTTTTTGATTTAAAGTTCTCCAAATTGTATAAAGGGATAAGGATGAGCGGTGCTCCAAGCATGAAGAAAAACAATATTTTTTTTGAATAAACAAGCTCGTGCTGCGTGACTTAAATTGCCCTTTGCTTACTCTATAGAGTTGAAGAGTCTTCAACAGAACTATTAAAGGTGTGTAATAATGTGTAAGCTCTCATTATATCGTGATAAGATAAAACGTTCAGTAATGAATAACAACAAAAAAGGATTACATTCGAAGCATTACATATGAGTACACGAGAATAAATTCTTACTTAAGCCTATCAAGTCTTAACTGTCTGTATAAAACACAAATGACAATACGGATTTGGAGTCAGCAGCAAGATGTGCCCGAGAATTATGGATACAACATGTGTATTGAGTTGGTTAGTCGTGACTTAACGAGTTTCGTATCATAGCATCAAAACAGTAAAGTTAACAAAATACGAGTATTAGAACTAGCAGGAAGGATATATAAGACATTTGGTATTTAAAGTCAGAGCACTACTTGGCCTAAGCAGCCAGTTCAGAGACTCCACAGGGAGGGCACTCAATCAACAGCACTTACCGCCTACTATTAAATGAATAGCGTGATTGACTGTCACTTTTATAACGCCATCATAGCTGAAAGTGGTGAGAGTGTTCAGTGATATATCACGGCCCGGCATGGCCGGGTGATTAGGGTACTCGACTCGCAGTCTGCGGGTAGCGGGTTCGAATCCCCTTCCCACCAAACATGCTCATCCTTTCAGCCGTGAGGACGTTACAATGTGACGGTCAATCCCACTAATCGTTGGTAAAATAGTAACCCAAGAGTTGGCGATCGGTGGTGATGACTAGTTGCCTTCTTTCTAGTCTTACACTGCTAAATTACAGACGGCTAGAGCAGATAGCCCTCGTGTAGCTTCGCGCGAAATTCAAAAATAAACAGACATATCACGAGCTCGATCCTAACACCTTCCGATTTGCAGCCCCACACACTAATCATTAGGACATTATCGGCCTAATGGAAACCTAAGTAGCCTCGAATATCTAGAATAAGCGAGTTTAGAAATATATGTATGAACCAAACTTACAACTAAAGCATTAGATTTTTTAACATTAAGATTTAAATGGTTGGTTTTTGCATATTTCGTTTTCTGCTGAAACTGAAGTATCGTTCTTATCAAAATAACATTTAACTCGATCTTATGTATCATCCTGAACTAAAACTTGATCTTTTTGAAACATTTAAAAACTACGATACAAATATTACTATTATTAAGTAATATTGTGGCAGTAACTAACTGGGTGGGCCTAACAACTCCACCGCTCCCCATTCCCCGAAAAAAAAATCTCTCTTTGCGATACTTGAAAAGAAACCCCCCTTTTTTTTTGTCAATGAGCCCCTGCTTTTTTAATGTCCTCTGTATGTTATTGAAATATAGGGGTTAGAGTGGGGAGCTACGTCAGCGTGCGGGCTGTAAGGGGAACAAGTATAGGTTAATTGCACCACGAAAAGTAAATAGAAAGATAGGCTACACAGCCGAAACGTTATGTATTTTACTCTTTTTATCTTAGCAACCTGAACACGAAGCCGAAAAATAAATTTCGTGAACACTAGGAGGATTATTTCAAAATTGATTTCACTCGTAAATTCGTTAATAACGAGGAACAACCGCAATGCGTTATTTGTTCGTGGATTTTAGTTAATGACAGCATGAAGCCCAATAAACTTGTCAGACATTTGGAAACCAAACACCTTGAGCTTGTGGTGGGTAAAACCATCGATTTATTCAAGCTACAAATGAAAGGCCGAAGCAGCTTGCTTGAAAAGTAGGTCACTGTTCCATCAATAACCTTGATAGCTTTTTAAGAAGCATCTTATTTGATTGGGTAAAGCGTGGAACCCCACAATATAGGAGAGACATTAGTTCTTTCTGCTGTCATAAAAAATGTATGAGACATGCGAGAAGAGAGAAAGTCCTGAAATTATATACCTTTATCACGTGACAATGTCACTGTAATTTATAACACGCATCTAGCACAGTCTGAAATTCGACATAAATCTTGATAAAATCAAAGATGTTGCAAATTTAGCTTAGTATTCTGGTATTTGTATGATACTGTTACGATGAGGAAGTGTGCGAAGAGTTTCTGGTTTGTCAAGCAGTGGAAGGGAAAAGACATCTTCTCTCTTGTTGGTGGGTTTTTCACCCAAGATAATATTTCTTGGATCAATTGCGTTGGGGTACACACTGATGGGACAGTTGCATTCATAGGAAACAAGAAATAGTTGTTGGTGAGTTTTTCACCTCAAATAATCTTTCTTGGATCAGTTGCGTTGGGGTACACACTGATGGGGCAGTTGCATTCATGGGAAACAAGAAGTTGTTGATGGGTTTTTCACCCAAAATAATCTTTCTTGGATCAATTACGTTGGGGTACACACTGATGGGGCAGTTGCATTCATGGGAAACAAGAAGTTGTTGATGTGTTTTTCACCCAAAATAATCTTTCTTGGATCAATTACGTTGGGGTACACACTGATGGGGCAGTTGCATTCATGGGAAACAAGAAGTTGTTGATGTGTTTTTCACCCAAAATAATCTTTCTTGGAT
>NW_013665659.1:992581-999185 GCF_000517525.1 Limulus polyphemus
GACCTGTGTAATAAATATATCTATGGACCCAGTATTTACTTTGCCCTTAGCTATGCCATTATTGTTTGGTCAGACTTTTGTCATGTTGTTTTGTACACTTCTATATGTACCTCACGGATTTGTTTTAATGTTTTTTTAAGTTTAATGCAAACGTGTAAAATGGAAAATTGCATAGCTTAACACACCCTAATACACTTGCCTAAACCCTGCATCATTATATATATATTCTGAAAACTTCTTGCATTGTTAATGAAAACCGTCAGTCAAGTGTATTATCATCAGTCTTCTTCTTTTAGTCTTATACTGCTAAATTAGGGACGGCTAGCGCAGATAGCCTTCGTGTAGCTTTGCGCGAAATTCAAAAACAAAAAAACAAACAAGTCCGCCTTACAACAGTTTTCAATAATCAAAATGTGAACTTACTGCAATATTAATTAAGTTGCCAGCAAACTAATCATGAAGTCCGCCTTACAACAGTTTACAATAATCAAAATGTGAACTTACTGCAATATTAATTAAGTTGCCAGCAAACTAATCATGAAGTCCGCCTTACAACAGTTTACAATAACCAAAATGTGAACTTACTGCAATATTAATTAAGTTGCCAGCAAACTAATCATGAAGTCCGCCTTACAACAGTTTTCAGTAACCAAAAGATGAACTAACTGCAATATTAATTAAGTTGCCAGCAAACTAATCATGAAGTCCGCCTTACAACAGTTTTCAATAACCATGAGGTCAATGTTGATTTTGTGTATTTCATAAAGAGCTATCACCTCTGTCCAAAAGTTAAGGTTTCAAATATGATTTTGTAGGTTTCTGCATTTTCTCTGTATTCAAGTGTTTGTATGTTTTTGTGTTTTTTTTTTATCTGGTTACATTATTTAATGCCCCCCAGTAAGTCTCTGGATTTACAACGCTAGAAAACGAGTTTCGATACCCATGGTGAGTAGAGCACAGATAGCCCATTGTGTAGTTTTGGGCTTAATTATTAACAAACATTATTTAATTATTAGAGCTTAATGTATCACTTATTTCTACTTTTGTGTTGGAAGACTGAAATGCTAATACAAATAAATACTTAGTTTTTTACACTAAACTAGTTACACGGATACCGTGCATCCCTAAATCTGGATTTGAACTAATAAATTATTAAAATACAGCTACATTATTCGCTTACATAATAACTGAAACACCGAAATGATATTACGATGATAATAAGATTAAACATAGGAAAATATTTCCTTAATCTTCAAGTCAAGTAGTCACTGATGTACAGGAAGGGTATACTTATATATATATACAGCAAACTTTGCTAATGTTATTACTACACTTTATTACTGACACGTCAAACGTGAGTAGTTTTTGTTCACATTTAGCTAGGATCAAAACTAGAGAAGCAAGTTCTTTCTGAAGGAAAACTTTTAAATAATACATCACACAGATGAGCTAGAAACATGTAAGGGTGAAAAGTAACATGCCACCTTTCTTTCGATCCACATCCAAATGTTTGTCCTGCCTAGACACATTTTAATGTGATAGATATATATGTAATTAGCCATTTAAATTAATTCTAAACAAACAATTTCCATTTGAGTCAGCAATTGTAATTATTCCACTCAAACTTTAAGTAATGTGAGATGTTGCAAGAGATAAATAGTTATTATTTTCATGAAGCATCCTTTTTTCAAAATAATTAGAAATGTACTTAATATATCCTTCGTGAAGTAGAATTACAAACGAATGGTATCTACGTCTAGTATAATACTTGAAATGTTGTTGGGACAGTAAATATAGTTTATTTTTAGCCTTATTGTTGCCTGATGGGAACTTTTGTTGGAAAATAAAATGTTCAAGACCTTTCTAAAAGCTTGAAAAAATGTATCACATTTTACGATAAAAAATATGTATATTTGAGAAAAATAAATCTACGTAAGAATATAATATCATCAAGACGCTTTTCGCTAAACTACAGAAGACAAAAACAACTTTGTTGCTAAATAAAAAAAAGTTTTAAACTGAGATTGTTAATTATATTCAGAAATTAAATAATCAATAGCTGTTCTAATTAAAAGTTTTGGTGTAATATAGCCTGAAATAAAAATAATGGCAAGATAAAAAGAATTATGCCATTAAAATTAATTTCAAAGTTAGTAAATATTTTTAAAATCCCTGAGCCGAAGTTTTACATAACAAAAGAGTGTTGATGTAATATCCAAAATTTAAAAAGTCATTTCATGACATACTATCAAGAGCAATTAAATTAGGTGACGCTAGGGAATAGTTTTTAGTTTGTTTGTTATCATGTACAATATTACACAAAAGGCTATCTGTGGTTTGCCCATCACAGGTATCGAAATCTAATTTTTAGCGTTAGTAGTCTTCAGGCTTACCGCCGAGTCACCAGTGGGAAGGAAAAGGCAAAGATACTGAAAAATAAACACGTATTTGCTTTAAAGCGTTTTAGGAAATATTTTTCAGTTTAAGCATAATTTTGTTCGGAGCATGAAACTTTAAGAGTTATAATTACAAAATTTAAAAACTTTGAATTCATTATTCAGCTTATTTCTGATCATATATATATATATATATATATAAGTTGCCAACATCCATGGAACCCCACAAATTGTAGAATATGACAACTGTTCTGATTTCTTATTCGATTCTTTAGCACCTTAAGTATTTAAATTATGATACTATAATTTTACAAAGCTTAATCTTTGGTTTGTTAGCGTATGCGACCCAACGGAAAAAAATTATATGCATATATATATATATATATAGTTTTTTAATTTATTACGTGAGACAATTTCAATATCTAAGGTCCGAGTGTGGTGAAATGGTTAGCGTACTGGACTAGGTGCGATGTAAGAGTGACTGTCAACTCCACTACTTGGTTAAAACTAGCCATTTCAGGTGATGGGTGCTTCCGACTGATGGTTCTCTTCCGTTTTGTCCACAGTCCAAAACTATGGACGGCTTTACCTGAATCTCTGAGTTCTCTGACATTACCGTATAGTTCACTGTGTGCATAACGTGTAGCTCAGGTGGACAAACAAACAAAAAATATAAAACAATTTCATTCTATCATAATTACGTAATTTTTCGATCAAAATGACGAAACAAATTAATTTGTTATTTTCAATAACTGCTCACACAAAATGTGGGCATTTTTGTGCTGTATAACTATATCACGTAGCTTCAGCTGATATAACAGCATTGTGCTACTTGGCATATCATATTTTTACTCATAGCTTGGGCAAAGGTCCATTTCCCCCCCCCCTAAAAAATGAAAAACATATTTATTTATTCATTCAGTATATATATACCTTTGACTTAAATTCCCCTCCCCGGAAATATTTCTGTGGACACTCATGATCATTAGTGCCAATGTATTAATCTCAAAATTATACTATATTTTTTAATATAAGTCTACACCGTGACAAAATAATGATCAAATAGTAAGATTTAACTATCTGTGAACCTCTTTTACAGTGGTAATAGCGATATACTATAAATTATTTAACAAGTTTATGTAAAATTCCACATTCATAATTTTGGAAATTTATAGAAAAAACTTTATAAATTTATGATTAAAACGGACTCTTTCAAAAAAAGTTTGATAGTTTTTGAGTTTGTGTATTAAAGGAGATTATGTCAGTTAATGTCCCTAGTAGTGTTTTAAACATTATGTTGAAGTTACCCTTGATAAATCAACAACACCAACTACATTCGTCCATTGATTTATACGTTATTGGGAACAATAACCTTTATGCAGTTATCCGATCTTTTCGTATGATTATTATAATTATAATTAAAAAGATGATATAAATATCCATATAAGTCCAATTGGTTTCCATGATCTTGAAGATACTATTCCTGATAAACTACCCAAATGGTATTTGATTTCCATCTCAGATAATTCAGTTTCCAAACAGCCCCTTTAATGTCGGTTGTTAAGGGAGTTATCTTAAAATGAAAGTATATCCAAATATTATGGTAACATTAAGCAAAATTCATTCTTCTGATTCATCGACTTATTGTTCAGTTTTAAGACAGTAACAGCTCATAGTTTACTCCTTTTAGCCGCAGCTGTCTCAAGCTAGATTGTATCTATATTTGTAAGAATGTCTGCTACTGTCTAATGCAGACATAAAAGGTTTGAAAATTAAAACGATCGAAGAAATTGTTAGTCCTTTGAAATAATGAAACCTGTATGAACAGAAAACAAGGTATCTCCAAATATAAAAAAATAATATCTTATGAACAGAAAACGAGGTATCTCCAAATATAAAAAAAATTATTATTTTATGACCAGAAAACAAGATATCTCCAAACATAGAAAAAATAATATTTTATGAACAGAAAACAAGATATCTCCAAACATAAAAAAGTAATATTTTATGAACAGAAAACAAGATATCTCCAAACATAAAAAAGTAATATTTTATGAACAGAAAACAAGATATCTCCAAAGAAAAAAATAATATTTGAAAAAAAACAAAACTAATGATGTTCTATACTCTTAAAAACACGTCCCTTTCTTCTACGTCGACATTTTTTGCTCACTAAACGTACTCATTATAATTCATAATGCATTCTACATTCGGTGGCATAAGCTTAAAAAAATTATCATCATGCCAGACAATAAGTTGGATTGCAGGAGAAATTTAGTAAATCACCTAGTTCCACAGTTGTTTAAGCCTATAAATTCCGTTTTAATTTCGGTTGTAAGTGACGTTTTTGTGAGTATTCAGTTTACTTATTTCATATATACCAAAACTTCAGTCCTTTCTCTGATCACAAAATTTTCATTTTGAACTGGTTTCGTAACATCATAGTCTACTCTCCAGTATAAAACAAAACTAAAAAAAACAGAAACAATTAAAATATTTTGGAAAAAACAAAGTTAATATGTATAGAATAAAAATGATTTGATTGTAATTAAGCACAAAGCTGCACAATGGGCTATCTGTGCTGTGCCCACCACGGGTATCGAAACCCGGATTCTAGCGTTGTAAGTCCTCGGACATACCGCTGTGCCACTGGGAGGCAGACTAGAAATGAAGCATAAAAATTTTAAAAATATGGGTTATAGAATAGATTATTATCAATTTCAAAAATCTAATTAAAAGACATATCTAAATTGAAATTAAAATATTTTAAAACTTAACTATAAAATTACTATACGTCAATACACATAAATTCCACGAATAGAAATATAATTTACAACATTCATTACTTAATTTGTCTTAAACATCGTTCAAAGTTATCTACAACAAATTAACAGTGATTTTTTTAAATATTGTATATTATTCTTCAGTCTGCATTTTGAAAAAAAAAACACAACAGATTCTTGTCTACTATAACTGTGTATGTGAAGATCAAATTTTCATAAACCAGTGAAATGCATAATACCTTGCACATGTAGGCAAACTATTTCGCATGTATATGTTACACGGTTCACCCTCCAAACTGTTCGAAATACCCACACTAAGTTTAAAACCACCTGGTATTTTCTTGTTTAATATCTTAAATATATAAATTACTTAAGTGTGAAAACAGAGGTCAATTTTGAAGCCATTTATATAATTATAAGTTACAATATATAAATGAACGTTTTCGTCTGCTTCACACACCTTGAAGAAGAAAAAACTACTGCTAGTACTGTAGAAAAGTTAGCACATTGTTCTGAGATGCTAGTAATATTTTATTAATAAATGAAAACCGAGTACAAGTTGTATTTCAGACAGCGAGTCCGCGTACCAAGCAAACACTTTAACAACCATGAATCAAAAGCTACAACTTAATAAAATATACTAAATATGTGATATTCGAGACTTTGTAGCTTTATTGATTAAAAGAATCTGGTTATGATCTCGACTAGTTTTAGTTATCAGTTTCGTAGAAAAATTACTGCAAATGCTTATAATATTTCGCAGTGTAGGCTATTATACGGATACAACATGTCATGATTGGATAACGTCAAATACAGAGGATTGATAGTATTTGATAACAACGATTTGAATATGATAATGCAGAAGTGTGTCGCTGCAGGTGTTAACCATGGTATCATGATTAGCATGTTTACCACATATGGACTTAAGGTTAAAGGAACACGTTATAGCCTTTTTTTGAGATAGAATATTCGTATAATGAGATTGTTAAACGATGTAGCAGAGCCAAAGGACGCAACATTGCAAAAAAAGGAACTCATATGTTCTTCATTGAAGAGGTAAACCTCACATAGCATAACATTTAATAAAGCAATGGGCTCTGAAAACACATCACAATCCAATCCAAAGCAATATCCTCATTCGTAAAACTAATACTATTGCGAAACAGAACTTCTTGACACAAAATCGTGCTGTGAGGAAGCTGTTATATTTTCTGATACTGCAATGAAAATAATAAACATAGGTTTAAAGTTGACGATATCTCATTACCGTCCCCCCGCACGTCGAAATAAACAGATATTTTAATGATAAAATAGCTAAAAAACTGGATCCATAGCAATCTAATTGGACCACATATATACTGTCAAGATTTCCGATGTAGTTACAAGATAAATTTGTGTTTTTGCGTAAACATAGATTTGGAACCT
>NW_013665659.1:999239-1004207 GCF_000517525.1 Limulus polyphemus
TGTAGTTTACTAAGTATAAATTTGTGTTTTTGTTCGTAAACTATAAGTTTTGGAACCTTGATACTTACGTATAATAGAGGGTATATGGAAAAACCTATCAAGATGTATGTCCTAAGACTGACCGCGCTGACCTTCGTAAAAGTTTTTACAGGCTTTTCAACCAGAAAAAAATAATGAACTGGGCTACTGAGGAGAACATTTAGGGATATTTAAGGATTATTTCAAAAATATATTAGTGAAACTTACAGTAAACATTTAGTTCAACATTGTGAATAGCACTCATCTAATAGCAATGAACATATTTTGAAATGAATTGTTTGTTGGTAATAAACAAATTATCAAAATATACTTACTATACCAATACCATAAATATTCTTTATCTGATTAGTTATAATCTCCCTAGAGATGTAAGTAGTGATGATGATTTTTTAATCTTAGATATGATGGTTTTCTGATATTTTATTACTGTAACGAATTTTTTATTAAATATTTATTTTAACTTGTTTGTTTCTTTGTTATTAAGCACAAAGCTAATAAGTGCTATCTGTGCTCTGCCCACCACGGGTATCTAAACCCGGTTTCTAGCAGTATAAGTCCGTAGACATATCACTGTGCCATTGGGGGAGCATTTATTTTAATATCGACGTTGTTTAGATTAAATTTCCATTTTAAAGCATGCGTAGCTTATAGTGTTAAATATGCATTGCAAAACTCCCGCCTATTCTCCAAAGTTGTAGAAGATTCTCTAGAGTAAGAATCAACAATATATGTATGTACGTAAACGTTTAAATAACATAAACGTAGCTCAGTATTGTTTGTTACGTAAGACTGAATTTTCTAGAAAACATTCCCACGGCTATAAATACAACCAGTGCGACGCGCCGAGAAGAGCGTCTATTAGTAGTTCGCTATAATCAGTGTACTATAAAACTTCGGAAGCTATAACAGTGATTGTTATAACGCTTATCAATCGGAAAACCTCAGATATTTGACCAGGAATATTTATAAAGTTCGAACATTATAACTAATTTAACTTCAGTGGATTCTCATTGGACATTCGTATTTTTACGAAAACATTACCTACTTCAATGATGGAAAACTCAGCGTGTGGAGCAAAGGACAAAGCTAACTAGCTTCGCGGTGAATCGTACCTACATCAACTCGTAATTAACTTGCTCATCGTAAACCCTCGATAAGATATCAATGGAGTTCCAAACTAGAAAGAAGTTTTTATATTGTTTTTAAGTTTGTGAAACTTTTGTTTATAAATCTTTGTTTGTAATACACTTTGTTTACACTAGGATGAATAAATAACTGGCTTTCTCGCCGTGTTTTTGACGATTTTAGCCACATCTCAACATCCTTATCCTCCCATTCTACATTTTTCATGTTTTGAGGAAATTCGTTATGAAACCTCACTGCTTTTAAGCCAAGTGATGCGATAGATATAATTTTTTAAGCTATACAAAGGCAGATATCATTATCATAATCTATACTGATTGCGGTTTCGTCTATTTTGTATAAAGTTGGCAAGTTTGTGTTGCAACAACTTCTACTCCACTAACTAATTTTTAGACGTGCTCTAAGTTTGTAGCTTATGCTCGGACAATATTCAGTGTCTCAGCTTAACCTGTACAGCGTAATTTTATTAATAATAACAAGATGAGCTTAGGCGGAAACCTCGTCTTAAAGTGATTAGATTTTAATGTGAACAGTACACGGATGAGTGATAAAGATTAATGTTATATAATCTTACCATCTGTACACGATGGAAAAAATAAAGATAGAGTGCTTTTATAAGTTGTGAACCTTGAACGAGAATTAAATTTGTACACGTTTTATCTCTATATATATATTATTATTATTATTTGTAATTAAGCACAAAGCTACACAAAGGGCTATCTGTGCTCTGCCCATCACGGGTATCGAAACCCGGATTCTAGCGTTGTAAGTCCGCAGACATACCGCTGTGCCACTGGGGGGCCTCTCTATATATATATATGTATGTTCATACATTTTTGCTGAACCTTATTACCAGAGCAGTTCACTCGTATATTTGATTAAAAAATCTTTTTGGTTTTGAATCATATTGAAAATGAGATATCTTATTAGACAATAACTCGTGGAATAGAGTAACATACTAAGGCTTTCAGTAAACACTTGTCTCTATGTGCGCAAGTGATTTCAGAATTATCTATCCTTGACTACGAGATTTTTCATATTCTCGTATAACCACAGTACATTGCTTTCTAATGATGCAATTCCTCTGCAGTTGTGAAATGTACCTAAAATAAAACATTTCGAGATTTTTATGTCTACAGAGATATGGTAATTGTTTCTGTTCCGTTTTACAGAAGAAATATGATTATTTTGATCTTTATCCCTTTTGAAAATTGCGAGAAACAAGATAAATAAAAATTGAAATACATGGAGGTCTTTAAAGAACAATAAAATGTTACTTAACTGCATTTTACTAATATTGAAAAAGGTGCAGTAATGACAAACTGATGAATTTAAAAATAGTCAAAAAATGGTTAATTTTACTATGCATTTTCAGCGTGGCATTCAATCATATTAATGATAATAAAATAAGAGATTTCGACAGTTAAAACATTCTATTGTGACATTTAAATTTTAAGCCGATACAAATAAACAGTAAAACTGGATTTTACTTAAATTCGATGTCCGATTTCAAAACTCAGCTTCCGTATCTTTCGTTGAAAGATAGCGCTTATGATAACGTGAAAATGTTCATTTTCAAAGAACTACTTTTAAATACTGTAAATCTTTATGTCGTAGTTAATTCGGATTTAAGAACAAAGAAACTGTTACAAAATTCCAAAAATCTCAATTTCTTAAAAGTTATGTTACTGATAGTAAAAACACTCACTTCATCAGCTTGTTTTTCCAAAATAATTTGAGTCTTTTTTGTATTGACTTCAGTAAAACTACGAAACATTAATATATATATATATAGATTAACTACGAAGGAAACTCCTTCTTCACATATTCTATTGGAAAACAGGATGCTATAACTTAAATTTTTCAATGGCTTTCAGTTGCACGTGACTGCATATCAAAAATGTTTGTCTTGCTTCTTTTCCTCAAGGTTCTTCAACTTTTCACACATTCCTTTTGCTCAGAAATTCGTAAAACAGCTTTTACCAAACCTGGTGTTATGAAAGTATTTTATTTGAAACAGAATAAATTCCGGTAAAAAAATTTTCTTGCACTCAAAAGAGTTGCTTTTTTTAACCCCAACCGCAAGAGTCGGATAAAATATTAACAAATTTGACTGTTAGTTTCCTTTCCCTTATTCTTTTCAAAAGTACAACTAGAGGTCTGAATGACTTGTGTTACCTATTTCTTAGACTCTTGTGTTGTTTATTTAGTATTTTATTGTTTAAAAATGAAATATTTTTTCAGCGTCCATTTATAGTTGTGTAGATTTAGTTTCCATCATTTTTATTGTTAGTTTAAAACCAAACTTTCTTAAGACATAATCCTTGAACTTGTCGCAACTAAAGTGGAGTATCAAAAACTCATTTTATTGTTGACTTTAGAAGATATCATTTGAATTTGGACAAGCCATATAAAATTATGGATAAAAAAACATTATATTAGCAAATTCTGTTCTAACTGCCCCCCAGTGGTATGTCTGCGGACTTACAACGCTAGAAACCGGGTTTCGATACCCGTGGTGGGTAAAGCACAAATAGCCCATTGTGTAGCTTTGTGCATAACTACAAATAAATAAACAAAGTGTTCTAACTATTTTAAATGCATTATAATGAAAATCATCCCCGAATTTTGTTATTTACTCAGATCGGATATTAAATCAAATCAGATCTCGTATTAAGTTACACAAATGTGTTTGTTTATTTTTATAGCTTCCTGTGAGACTTTTAATTTACTCAAGATTACTTCAAGCATATTTTAGTATGCCCTCTAAAGTACAGTGGCATAAATGAAATGTGTATTTCCAAATTAAGTGACTTAGTAAACCAACAATAGTAAATATCAATTAAGTAGTTGTAATGAAACTTGCATTTGTTTTTGTTCTCGCAGTTATTTTAAATTATTTGTTTATTATTCTAATTCCCTTTAGACAAATGTCCAATAAACTGAAAGTTGATACATTTGGCATTAAAACTTAAATAACAATATATTTACATTTTATATTTAATCTTTTATCACTAGAAGAAACAATGGCATGTTTATGTTTTAGCTTTTTCTTTTTATCCTTACAATATCAAATAGTTATACTTTAAGTATTTTTAAGATTTGCGCTTTCATCAATAGGCTCGTTTGTTGCTGGGATTGTTTTGATATTAGGTCGTCAAGAAATTAATGTCGCTTTTTTTAGATGAAAAAACCCGAACAACTTATACATCAAAATAAAACATTTATTAAATGAAATAGTCTCCATTGTTATCGATGATACTTTTCCATCTTATAATCAGGTTGTTAATGCTTTGATTAAAGAAATCACTTGGCTTTGAAGCAAAAAACATGTCGATGTCATCTTAACATTTTTCACATTTGTATACGTTTTCCCATTAAGATTGTGTTGCAGCGAACGAGAAAGATGCTAATCTGATGGTGCCATATCTGAAGAATATGGTGGGTGGGGGAGAACTTCCCAACCCAACTCCATAATCTTGTGTTGCGTCAAACGTGCCATATGTGGACGTGCATTGTCGTGGAGAAGAAGAACACCTTTCCGATTGAGGAGTGAAGGGTGTTTCTGATGAAGGGCTTGACTTAAACGTTCCAGTTGCTGACTATAGATCTCCGCATTGACAGCTCGCTATGGATTGAGGAGTTCGAAATGAATTACTCCTTTGATGCCCCACCAAATGCAAAGCATCACTTTCTGCGGACGGAGTCCAGGTTTTGATGTCAGAAGCGGTTTTTGTCTAGGACTGGGCCATTGTTTTTGGCATTAAACATTCGCATAGAGAATTC
>NW_013665659.1:1004376-1014867 GCF_000517525.1 Limulus polyphemus
CTTCAGAGCATCAATATCAATTCCAACATGTCGGCCGCTGCCATCACAGTTTTTAAACCTAAAGTCACCTGAACGAAATTTTCTAAACCATCGTCGATACTTAAGAACGTTCAAAACATTTCCATAAACTTCTTTGATATTATTTGTGGTTATAGAGGCGTTGTTTCCATTCTTGTATTCAAACAGCATTACATGCCGAATGTGTTTCTCGTCGTGGCCATCACTATTAGGGATTACAGTATACTAAACTTTACACATTATATAGGATACACTAACGTGACGTTTAGGCCGTTCGTTTAACTATTATACGTGATGTACGTTTTTTTTTTGGGGGGAGGATTAATGAAAGTGTCCCAAAACGCGACATTAATTTGTTGACGGCTTAATACAAAAGCAGCAGCTTCCAACATTTTACGGCCTTGTATGGCTAGATGGTTAGGGCACTCCCAATATTCGGGTTGCGGGATCGAAACCCACGGTTGAATATGCTCATCTTTTCAGTTGTGAGGGCTTTATAATATGACACTCAATCCCACTATTCGTTCGTAAAAAATAGCCTAAGAATTTGCTGGGTATGGTGTTGATTAACTACCTTTTATCTAGTATACCATTTCAAAATTAGGAACGGCTAGCACAGATAACCTTGGAGTAGTTTTCACGAAATTCAACAAAAATGCCTCCCCCCAGTGGCAAAGCGGTATGTTAGTGGAGTTACAACGCGAGAAACCGGGTTTCGATACCCGTGATGGGCAGAGCACAGATGACCATGACCATTGTGTATTGTAGCTTTGTGTTTAACTTCAAACAAATAATTCAACAAAAAAATATACATGACTTATCTTTTGTTGGAGGCCTGGCTTTCTTACGAACTGCCCCCCCCCCCAGTGGCACAGCGGTATGTCTGCTGATTTACAACATTAGAATCCGAGTTTCGATACCCGTGGTGGGCAGAGCACAGATAGCCCATTGTGTAGCTTTGTGCTTAATTACAAACAAAACAAATTACAAACAAAATTCTTACGAACTGTATTTTATATCGATAACTTTATGGAAATCTTTTGCAACAAAAACTTTTTTAGTTTTAATTTATGTAATTATAATATACAATTATTTTCTGTCTTTCTTGGACTTCATCAGTATTTTGTAATTCATTATCAACTTCTCTGCCATTACGTTTTTTTTTTGTGGGAGATGAGGTAGAAAACATCATTTAGAAAACTATCCATTATTGAAATATATGAATTATTAAATAACATTCTTTCTTTGCTGCATTTCATTTGCATGTGAATTCGTAATTTACCCCAGAGTGGCGTTTAACTGTTTCAATTATTTTGTTTTTAAAGCATTTTTATCAGTTATATTATCATTAGGAGGATTTAGAAACAATGAAACATAAAAATTCTGATTTGAAGCCATGAAATACTATTATGTATTCCAAACTCTAGAACCTACAGTATTTAAATGTAATTTCGGAAGTTTAAACAACGAAGTGAAGTCGTTGGTTCATAGATCGGTGGTTCGTGCTATTTCATAATATTAACACTAATAATAATTTTTATCAACTTTCTACTTCCTGGAGAGCTGGCCGTGGCTTAATATTTAGCTTGCCGAAATGTGAATCCGAGAATTCATGGTTTGCGATCCGTTGCTGGAGAAACGCTTTCCGCATTTTGATGCAGTGAATGCGTTATAATAATGACGATTAGAGTAGCCTAAGACTTGGTGGTTGGTGATATTCACGAGCTACATTCCTTATAGTATATCATTTCAAAATTAGGGATTGCTAGTGCTGGTGTCCCTTGTATAGCTTTGCGCATATTTTTTAGTTCATCAGATCTTCTGAGTCCGTATAGGACCAAAGAAGATTTGATAAAAATTATGATCAATCTTATTCTGATGTAATATCAAATAATCTTCTCAGATTACGCTTTCTCGGTATATGCGTTATTTACCATAATAACTGGTATCTCTTAAATTACTGATAAAAATAGCCTTTCGACCGAGACTCGGTATATTGTAAATCCAGCCGACCTGATGAGCTCTGGTATTGAGCGAAAAGTCTCGTCGGCAGAGGCAATCATCATGATCAGATTGCAGTTGAAAGTCATAATATCATTCTCATATAGAGCCAGTAAAGATATTTCATAAAACTTATTATAGTGTTTTTGCAATGTAATATCACACAAGCTACTGATCTATAGATCACTCGTTGCCAGCCTATGTGTTATATGTCATAAGAATTGATAAGCCGTTGGTTCGTCCATTCATAAGGTCCTCAAGAAAATATTTCTACAATTTTAAATGGAAGTTATTAATATAAAAGTGAATATTGGTCTCCCGTTGGGACAGCGACAAGTATACGAACTTACAAAGCTAAAGTCCGGGGTTCGATTCTCCGTGGTGAGAACAGCAGATACCTAAATTTGGCTTTGTTCTAAAGCAAATAAACAAACAAAAGCAAATATTGTTACTTATATGATGGCACATGACCAAAGAATATGCACGAAATGTAATCTAAATATTATTATATATTTTTGATCAAAGATCCAATTTAATGAAATTATCTGCAGGAGGATTTCGCACAAATAATTGTTATTGTTTTAATATCGTTTAATTTAATATTTAATATCAAAAATAGTAGCAAAATATGTAAATACAAATAGTATTTATCTTTTTAAAATGTTTATGAGTGTTATATGCAATTAGATATTTCCGATTAGTATCATACTTGAGGGATGGAGTAATACTACATAAGCGGATCCCCCCTTATCACACTGAATATTGGTACTCATTCGAGAATTTAAGTTCAATAGAAGCGTGCCTAATGGGATCGTCATTATGCTAAACCATTCCTAAAAGTGTTTTATTTCTTTGGTGCCTGCACATCCATCAAGTTTCTTTTTTAAACGAGTCTTTGAATCGGGAAAACGAAATTATAGAGGAAAATTGTTTGAAATAAAAGTATGGTCGACATATGTTCCATTACATAGTCCCTGCGCGAGAAGAGAGAGATAGAACACAAAGTTAAAATACGAAAGAAACCAATAACAACATCAAAAAAAGTTAAACAATTTCCGTTTTAAAAATGATGTTCTGCTCCTCACCGACATATGATTACTAAAGTCGCTGATGTATCTTCCAAGCCACTGAAACCTTATTTACCTGTTCTCTCTCTTTAATACAATGTCTAACAGTAAAAGGCTACAGCAAGAATGTTGCCTGCTCTTTTCTGAGAATTTTCCTTTTCAAAAAAATTGTTTTAGCAGAAAAAAAAAGAAATCACTGACATGTTTTACAAGTTATAATAGCTATATATACATTTTTTTTTGTTTAAGTTGGTGCAAGACAGAATAAAATGATGCTTCGTAAAGCATCGCGAAAAGTGTTTGACCATTTGGTTTGTGATAAATATCGAGCTCATAATATTATAAAATGTTAAAAGCGAAATGATTCAGTTTATAACATTCGCTTAATATTACCACCTGGTGGCTTAGCAGTAAGTTTGAGGAGTTATCATGCTAACAATTAGGTTTCTATATCCGAGGTGAGCAGAGAACAGATAACCTATTCTGAGGTATATGCTTGTCATGTTTACAACTCATTTTCTCTCATAGCGCAATGTTTAGTAATATTTTCTAAAAGAAAATATGCAGTATAAAATATAAATAACTAGTTTACAAACGCGTGTGAACAAAAACAAGATGTCAAGGTAACGTGTATTATAAATATATTTTTATTAGAAATGTAACTTAATGAGTATTATGTAACGATAGTTAGGTGTTATTGGAAACGATGTAAAATATATCGGATATAAACAAAACCAATGGAGCTGTATGAAAGACGGTGTTAATGAATTCATCATTATTGTTAGGATATTTCATGGTGTATGCAGTAAAGATCATAAATGTGCGAAGCAAATATTTCACAGTGTATGGAGTAAGGAATTTACTGTGTATCCAGTAAGAATTTCACAGTGTATGGAGTAAGGATTTTACTGTGTATCCAGTAAGAATTTCACAGTGTATGGAGTAAGGATTTTACTGTGTATCCAGTTAGAATTTCACAGTGTATGGAGTAAGGATTTTACTGTGTATCCAGTAAGAATTTCAAAATGTATATAGTAAGTATTTCATTGTTTGTTTGATTTTGTTGTTGTCTAGCGTACAGCTACACACAATGGGCTATTTGTGCTGTGCCCACCACAGGTATCGTATCGTTGACTATTCTTCTTCTGGAGAACAAAGGGTGCCTATAGCCTGCGCAATGCAATATATATTAGGACGTGTGACGTCAGCCAAACCGGAAGTCCCAGTTGGGTTGAATCTGGTGACCAGCCAATCCCAACTCAAGCAGTTAGTCTCCTGGAAAGGAGAATTCGTTTGTAGAGAGGAAAAAAAAATCCAAAAAAGTATTATTAATTTTCATTATGTATGAAACTTTTGACTAATAGAGAAAAATAAAATACATAGGAAGATGAGAGCTTGAGAAAATAATAATAAGAAACTCTCCTGGTAAACATTACTATATAATGAACTGCGTGTCTGAACTAGCCAATACAAATACATAACTCATTTTGTTTGTTTTTCATCATAAAGATACATCTGCTTAAACGTTGAAGAACATTTTTTCGTTTAAAGCTCATGAAATGCTTATTCTATATACTAATTTTTATGACTAATTTTGTGGTAGAAGATATACAATATTGTTACATGCAAGAAAAAAAGTAGAAATGACTGTTTGTTCGGAAACTTGTTATTTACTATCTCAAGGTTGTTTTTTATTATTTTAATGACACTCACAACAGAGATCTCTATAATATAAATAATTTTTAATTAATTAATTTTTACAAGAGAACATATCAAGAAAACAAAAAACTGACGAAGGTAATTTCGACTGTTGTTACTTTGTCTCTTAAGCAACGAGCAATCAATATTATCAACGTACTGATAGTAGGGTGGAAATGTAGTCAGTTAAATTGCTTCTGTAATACATATTAACCACGTTTTTGAAAATCTACAATATATTATGGATTATTTATCGCAAAATACAAAAAGTCATAACGTCAATACTTATCCAATTAAAGAAACTGACGAACTGCTGTACTGGTGAAATGATAAAGTCGCTGTTAACGAGACTTTAAGATCTTGTACATTACTTGTACGTATATAAGTAAGAGAATGATGTACGCTCGGGATGTACAGAAGTTGCAACACACGTATTAAATTAAGCTTGTTTATTTCATGCTAAGATGGCGACAATAGAACTAAATGACTAAAGAAGAAAACTAGAGAACAATTATTTATAGCTTAAAACGCAAACTATAATCCTTCTAGATAACTACATAACTATTAAAATTGCTAGATATATTACATATTTTCGACCAATTCCTTCATTATATTTAAAGTATTCAATGTATTAATACTTTCAGTTGCTAACTGCTTCATGGCATCGGGGTAAACATGTTGTAAAACATTTGATGTGGCTGCTTTATTATGCCTGAAAGCAAGAAGGAAACACATGGTACTGAATGTGTCATTTGAACTGTTTATTAAAGTTTCTAAATGGTTAGTGAAAAGTAGGTGATTTTTACTTCAAACTTTCAGAAGTTTGATCCTTAATTAGAAGGCTTGAGATAGATACTAATAAATCACATTTCAAAGACTGGTAATCCACGACATCTTTATAGATCACTGAGTAGTGTAAGGGATAAGGGTGAAACTTCTCTATTAGAACCAGTGATGAGAGTGAGTGGCAGATAAAGGAATTAAAAGCATAGACTGGTTGGTTACCGAATAAGACAGAGAGAGATCAAGAAGAAAAATGGCAAATCGAGAACGTTAAAAGAATGAGGCAATAAGAAGTTTACGGCATAGTATCTAAACATAAAAGATATATATATATATATTTATAATATTACTTGAGGGAAATTATGATAAAAATGTCAACAAGTAAGATGTTGATGGACAAATATTGAAACTAATTTCAACTCCCGAATTGGTTAAAACAGTTATATATTCCTTCAGAAGCGATGATGTTGTAGTTTTTTTTAGCTTGAGCATTGTACTAGTGAGTATTGTAGGTAGGAAACTGATAGAAAAAGAGAACGCAACATAGAATATGTTACACTTGCGGACTCTAATGCTACGGAACGTACTACTAAAGAAAATTCAAAACAATTATAGCTTCTGCACAGACATGTTACGACACAACGCTGGATCTTTTCATAATAACATTACTTCACTTAGTCATTAAGAGATATTGATGGTTAGTTAGCTTAGGAGATGTAATTTTAGGATTAGTTGTTTTTTTGGCATCTACAAATTTTATTGTAGAATGACGTCACTTCTGGCCAATGTCAGATATTTGGTGGCAGTGTCCTGATTAAGGTTAGAGAGCAAAGTGTCTCATTCACTATAACATAATCTAGATATTTGGTGGTAGTGTCCTGATTAAGTTAGAAAGCAAATTGTATCTAGATTATGTTATAGTGAATGAGAACACTACCACCAAATATCTAGATTATGTTATAGTGAATGAGACACTTTGTTTCTAACCTTAATCAAGACACTGTCACCAAACCTGATTAAGGCTAGAAAGCAAAGTGTCTCATTCACTATAACATAATCTAGATATTTGGTGGTAGTGTCTTGATTAAGGTTAGAAAGCAACGTATCTCATTCACTATAGCATAATCTAGATATTTGGTGGCAGTGTCCTGATTAAGGCTAGAAAGCAAAGTGTCTCATTCACTATAACATAATCTAGATATTTGGTGGCAGTGTCCTGATTAAGGTTAGAAAGCAACGTATATCATTCACTATAACATAATCTAGATATTTGGTGGCAGTGTCTTGATTAAGGTTAGAAACAAAGTGTCTCATTCACTATAACATAATCTAGATATTTGGTGGCAGTGTCCTGATTAAGGCTAGAAAGCAATGTGTCTCATTCACTATAACATAATCTAGATATTTGGTGGCAGTGTCCTGATTAAGTATCTCATTCACTATATCATAACCTTTCGTACTAGAAGATTTAAAAATGTAACTAGTTTTAGCTTTCATATATATAGATTGATATTATTTTTTCATAGTAATAACAGTGTTTTCTTCTCGAAACGTTAAATCCTGCATATTCTATGAGATTCTGTAAACTAGCGTCCGGGATGAAGAATCATCTATGTAACAAAGCTATGATACACGTAGCTAACTTTTATTAAAGCACCTATTATGGGTTCTGCTTATATCTAAGCAATAACTTACAGCTCTTTTGTGTTATAGAACCACGATTTCACAGTAGTCAGATCCTAAACAGACTAGGTATTACCCAACAGTATAATCTAGATTTGACTGTGAAGCAGTAACAGATGCGCGGATATCTGTTTTGGAATATTACGTCACAAGCCCCCCAGTGGCACAGCGGTATGTCTGCGGACTTACAACGCTAGAAACCGGGTTTCGATACCCGTGGTGGGCAGAGCACAGATAGCCCTTGTGTAGCTTTGTGCATGATTAAAAACAAACAAAAACAAACATTACGTCACAAAAACAAAAAGTGCTCCTACAATGTTGTCTAATTTGTACAAGCCTACATTTATGTATAAGGTTTAGTGTAATTTGAAATGTAGACATAATTAAATAAATCCACATATTCAGGCAAACTTCACATTGTATCTTTATTCATCGCAATTTTTCCTGTTCCTTTATAAGCTATCGTTCATCTAACGGACATTACTTTTTTCATACGGGTTTGCTGTAATTACAGTGAATACCAAAATGAACTTGTCCCTGTAAGCTCACTCACCACGAATCAATTAAGTATTGGTTGTGTTTATCATAATAACTACCCCTAAACGATACGAGTTGATTATTGTTCTTTGACATGTTAGATTGATCTTACAAAAACTGCAATTCGTTCTCATATGAGGTTCCATTTTTAAAACGCTTTTTACGAGATATTACAGTATTGTTATATCCACAGAATAAATACAATAGTAAAGAACTGTCTTAATGGATAAACTTTAGTATGTATCTACATGCGATAATTAATAACTAGTTTTTTTATTTATTGCTTCAATATCAGCAAATGTGCAAGTAAATTATCTTAAGGACTAAAGTAGAATACAAGTATAACTAGATTACAAACATAAGTATCTATACTTTGTTTCTTTTAAAATAAACATATATATACATTTTTTAGTTTAGAATTTCTTGTATTAATGTTAAATCAAAACTAAAAAATACGTAATCTCAAAATACTTTCGATATGGGAACAACTGGTGGTAAAATTTAGATTCGTTTCGGAAAACTGAAAGTTACAATGTGTATGTGCATATCTTCCCAAAACCTATTATTGTACAAATGCATACTAGTATAACTATCCTTATGTATTAATGTTGTATATCACAGACGAATATGTAATTATTTTTAATGCAGTAAAGAATAAAATGTAGACGTCTGTGTAAATAAATCTTAATTTTGTAATAAACGCTACAACTCTAAAGCCTAACATGGAGATAATTGTACAATAGAATTGCCCTAATTGTGGTTAAACTATTACTAAAAAACTCTATCATCTCATATTGTTTTCTCAAAATCAGAACCACTATGGTCCTAAACATGATTGGTCATTAAATTGGTTTGCTCTGCAAATCCAGATGAGTCTGGTGCATTTCAACTGAGGTATTTCTATAGTCTTGATCATTTGGTATGATGGGATTGTTAGCAAATAAAAACAAGTATATTATTTTAAGGAAAACTTAATAATATAATTTCCTTATGCACTCACATAAAAAATATTTAGTGCGTGATGCAGTAAAATATCAGTTACGTTAATTTATGTTTGACATTTTATGATTGTGTTTTCTATTAATAATTATTCTAGTTATGTTTTTATAGTAGCACTATTTAGTTTTATGTAAAACCCAATACAGTACTAAGTAACTACCTGCAGCCATATCATAAAGTTGCAGATAAGAGATCATTCAGATATTCTGTTAGTGACGCTACACTGTTTCCATGGTAACTACAAACGGAAGTAAGTAGTCAGCATTGTGACATGCAGATCTCTATATGTAGACTGACAACGCTTTATTGTGCTTCCATAGCAACGTACCTTCTACATGAACACTTTTGTAACTACAGACTAAAAAAGTTCATGCCAGTAACAAGTATAACCAAGAACAAAATTCTATCATTTCAAAAGAAAATAAATGGTTTTAGTTATTATGTTTATTTTAATATTTGAATATTTATAAAGTTAAGTTGAAGGTGGCTTTCATCTTTAATCAGTGTCTACAGAAAATTGTACAGCAGATAGTACTATTTAGTTAAGTAAAATGTGATGTAAATAATCGATCACTAAGGAAAGCTAGGACAAAAAGAAAGAAAAGGTCATCCATCAAAGTTTTTTCTTATCAGGAAAGTAAGTTTACAGGTTAAAGTGTGTGCTAATTTCTTTTTTTTTCTTTCACCTTTTGCTTTTTTTTAGCTTTGGTGTCAAATCTTAAGAGAGTGAAAAGAGTTCGACGTCCAATACATGGAGAGTTATTTAAAGTCGTCAGTTGCGCTGAAGATTACTTAAAAAAACGGATTTTTCTATTATGTTGAGTATATACACTGTATATATGTGTGTGTGTGTGCGCGCGCGTATCTGTATGTACAATCATATAGAGAAATAAGTATAATTCTATAAATTAATGGTGTTGCTGTTTCATAGTTTAACCCCCCGCCGGTTTTTCACTTTATATTAATTTATCCGATTTATTTGTATGCATTTGTATTTATCTGTACCACTTTAACTTAAAAATCGTAATATTTCAACATTCGGAATCAAAGGAATTGTACATATCCTGTGCCCCACAGTCTGTAAGCTCCAAATTGTATCAAAATTTCTCTTTAAGTATTTATGATGATATATATCATATATATATATATATATACTAGCTAGAGTACCAATACCCTGGACGGAAGTTATGTATATTCATGACTAATTAAAGGTTATCTCAGGACATGAAAAGTTGCTTCCCTTATATGTAATTGTAAAAAACGCAAAAACTCCCATACAAACTGCAAAACACAATATGTGATTTGCATCTATATCGGCATGAACCCAAAAACTCTTCATGCCATGTTTGGTGCAGATTCATCAACAGGGGGCGAAGTATTGTTTGTAATTAAGCACAAAACTACGCAATGGGCTATCTGTGCTCTGCCCACCACAGGTATCGAAACCCGGATTGTAGCGCTGTAAGTCCGCAGACATACCGCTGTACTACTGGGGGCGGAGGCGAAGTAGTGGTAAAAAACGTAAAAACACCTATAAAAACCTCAAAACTCAAAATTGACATCTTGTATGTACTCCCGCATGAACCTAATGAATCTCCATATCAATTTTGGTGAATATTCATCCACACCCTGCAAATTAGTTACATGGACATACAACAGACGGTAATATTATATATATATATATATATATATATATATATATATA
>NW_013665659.1:1015867-1050562 GCF_000517525.1 Limulus polyphemus
TTAGCGAAAGTACCCGGCTTCGCTCAGATTATTAGGTTGATATATTCTAGATGAGTATGTCAGTGTGTGTATTCTGAAACCGTTTTAGCATAGAAGAACAGTCAAAAATATTTTAAACATTTTTCTTTTCCTGAAACATAAAAACACTTCTTTTCTATGTGGTTTTTCGCTAGCTTGCCTCATTAAAAAAATGTGCATGCACGCATGTAGACAACATAATTAATATAATACCCAGGTGTGTACCCTCAAGATCCCCCTAGTATTTTGTAATATAAGGAACCACTTATATTCTAGTTGGTTTTTCGCTAGCTTACCTCATTACAAAGATGCACACTTGCATGTGCGCACGTACGTGGATAAGAAAAGTAATAATACCTAGGTGCATACAGTGTCAACTTGGTATTTTGTAATATAAGGAACCACTTCTTTTCTGTGTGGTTTTCGCTAGCATACCTCACTAAAAAGCTGCGAATGGATAAAATAAGTAATAATACCAAGGTGCACAACCTGAGGATCCACATAGTATGGGAGCAAAATTTCAAGTTTCTAGGTTCTTTTCTCTTGAAGCTACGGCAGTCACACTACTTTTCTGTGTGGTTTTACGCTAGCTTGCCCCATTAAAATATGCTCACTCGCATGCACACATGGGAATAAGTAATAATACCCAGGTGCACACCCTTACAGTTCATTTAGTATGGATGCAAAATTTCTGGTTTCTAGGTTCTTTCCTCTTGGAGTTATAGTGGTCACACACAGACCCACAGACATGCCCTTTTATTATTATAAACTAGCGAAAATACCCAGCTTCGCTCGGGATATTAGGTTGATAAATTCTCAATGTCTATGTCAGTGTGTGTATTCTGAACCCATTTTTGCATAGAAAAAAGTCAAAAATATTTTAATCATTTTAATTTTCCAGAATCATGAAAACACTTCTTTTCTTTGTGGTTTTTCGTTATCTTGCCTCATGAAAAAGATGCATGTACGCACGTGGATAAGATAAGTAATATAATACCCAGATGTATACCCTCAGGGTCTACTTAGTATTTTGTAATGTAAAAACCACTTCTCTTCTATGTAGTTTTTTGCTATTTTGCCTAATTAAAAAGATGCCCAGGCGAATGCACGCATGCACGTAGATAAGTAATGATACTCAGGGTCCACTTAGTAGGGGTGTAAAATTTCAGGTTTCTAGGCTCTTTCCTCTTGAAGATATGTCGATCACACATAGACAGACATGCACACGCGCACTCACACACATGTGTGTTTGTCTGTTTGTGAATTATATTTGTAATATAAAGAACCACTTCTTTTCTTTGTGATTTTTTCGCTAGCTTGCCTCATTACAAAATGCGCATACGTGGATAAGATAAGTAATAACACCCAGGTGCACACCCTCAGTGTCCACTTAGTGTGGGTGCAAAATTTCTGGTTTCTAGGTTCTTTCTTCTTGTAGCTATGTTGGTCACACAGACTCAAAGTCACGCTCTTTTATTATTATAGACTAGCGAAATGTCTGGCTTCACTTGGGTTATTAGGTTGATAACTTCTAGATGACTATATCAGTGTGTGTGTATTCTGAACCTATTTTAGTATAGGAGAACAATCAAAAATATTTTAACAATTTTAATTTCCTAGAAACATGAAAACACTTCTTTTCTTTGTGGTTTTTCGCTAGCTTGCCTCATTAAAAAGATGCGAGCACGCACGTGGATAAGAAATGTAAAATAATACACAGGTGTACACCCTCAGGATCCACTTAGTATGGGTGCAAAATTTCAGGTTTCTAGTTTCTTTCCTCTTGGAGCTATGGCTGTCACACACACACACACACCACATACCCGCAGATACGCCCTTTTATCTGTCGTTAAGCTTATTTAACATTGAAACAAAACGATTTCTGAATGAACAAACTGTATCAGCGCATGCATTGTATTATCAACTTGACTAAATCCTCGCTAATATGTATGATATTCTCATAAGGTGCAAACAGAACAACCTCTCTATAAGTGTATGGCAACCGTTTATAAGAATAAGTAATTTCTATTCCATCTTTTTAGTATATACAAATAAACAGTATGGACATAGTATTTTGGTTTACTTTTATACCTTATCCTACATTATATTATCGGATTATACCATCTTCACCTTACAGCCTGCGTATATTTCATTTAGTGGACTTCGTATTTATCAGTTGGTTTGATATTCAACTGCTACAGTTTATTAAGACTACACAAAAAAAAGAGGAAACCTGAAATGAACGTCCAATCTGGTTCCTTCTAGGCTATACATTGTAACGAAATTAGTTTCCCAGTACAGTTACTTGTCTTCTCGAATGAAGAAACTTGAAATTGGTTGAATTGTGCCTAATTTCCTGTGGCTAATGTTCATTGTAATGCGAACTAGACATTCCTACCTTACTTTGGGCATGCTATTTACTTACATGTTTTCTCTTGTCATCTGTCTGTATTTTAACAAGCAAGTACAAGCACGCTGAGATAAATAAATAAAGTCTTTTCACATATATATCATTTTCGACTTGATTTATGTGAAGTAAAAATACGAACATAGAAAAATAATAGTATGAATTACTTCATTAGAATTTCATAGTAGGCCTAAAATGTACTTATAAGTTTAACCTTTCTTAGAATCTTTTTGCCTATTTTAGTTTAGAAGTAATTATTAAAATATATTAACTTCATAATAGCAAAAGGCTATACAAAGCAATTTCAGATAATACTCAAAAACGACGTTTGTTTGGGCATGCATAACTAAAGTAATAAAAGGGAATCCTCAATAGCCGCAGCACTTGAAATTCTTTTAGGCAGGATTAGAGTAAATTAATCAATGAAACTGTTTTCTTTTTATTGTTTATATTTTTGTGCGCCAGCAATACCAAGCATGGGGCCCACGTTTACCTGATTCGATTTTATTACTCATCAGGATTTCTACCAGCCTACCCTCAAATTGAAATTATTTTAGGTAGGATTAGAAGAAATTAATCTATGAGATCTTGGACGTGGTGAAATATATTAATCGAAAGGGTTTGACTTCCAAAACTGTAATTAAATATCAATCAGTCGAAAAATGACGGAGTTACGAGCTGAAAGTTTGTACTTGGAAAAAAAAACTGAAAAAAAAACTCGAAGCCGTTCTATGAGCAGTATGGCGCGGCAAAAAATGTATACTCTATATTATGGCAAGTTTTTCTTTTAAAAACATATATATATATAATGCATTGCTCACATTAATAGATCGTATTTGAAACCATAGTAACCACGTTGGTCTATCAGTATCAAATATATATACATATACATTTATTTCGAGGTGAAAAATTACATGATTGTCTTCCATCATCTTTCTTGATAACGTTTCTTTGTAACCTGTGTAACTAAATAAAATATTTGATCACTATCTGAGTTCTAAAACCATGCTTGCGTAACGGTATGGGGAAAATATACAGTAGCTTCAAACGCACCATTACAGTTGGAAATGATCCAAACCATTAACCCAATCACATACTCTAGATCACCACCGGATAGCAATCAATCTTTTTAAGTCTTGAACGTGACTTGACATTATACATCCTCCCCTATAGGTCGATAAGGATCACACTTACTACAGTCTACTAATGAGTTGGTCACTAGAATGTAAGAGCACATGGGTACTGTAACCTGACCTCTTTTACTTTATTATTTCAAAAAAAGGTCAACATAAAAACTGGCATATCATCTGAGTTATAGAATAATTTGTTTTCAGATAAACATGTTGCCTATTTATTTACCAACATCCTTACTTTATAGAGTACATTAATTTCTTTAAAATGACAATATTTTGATATTATTGTTGCAATTAAGATAGGACAAGAAAAATTAAGTTATTGATTATAATATAATGATTGTACAAACATACATTTAGCAAATGCGGTAAGTTAGGTAAGAATAATCTACTCACTACATAGAAAATAGAGACAGTTATAAACTTCATATGACTTTAAATCCTATGAATTCATTCTCGTCATCATCTGCATTTTTTGAAGTACGAGTTGGAGAACCCGTCCACTGGATGGAAGTTATGTAAATATATGATTAATGAAAGGTTATCTTAGGACATGAAAAGTTGGTTCCCCTATCTGTAATTTAAAAAAATTAAAAACGCCCATACAAACTGCAAAACACAAAATGTGAAACCGCAGCTTTGCATGTATCTCTGCATTGACCCAACAAACCTTCATGCCAAATTTCGTAAAGATCCATCAACAGGGGGCGAAGTAGTAATAGAAAACGCGAAAACGCAAAAAAAAACGTTTATAAATACCGCAAAAAATGCAAAGTTGAAAATTCGTATGTATATCCTCATAAACCAATGAACCTCTGTTCCAAATTTTGTGAAAATCCTTCCACAGGAGGAGAAGTAGTGGTAAAAAACCCTAAAATGTTCATAAAAACCGCAAAACGGAAAACTGAAATTTTGTATGTATCTCCCTATGGACTCAATGAACTTCCATACCAATTTTGGGGAAGATCCATCTACAGGAGGTGAGATAGTGGTAAAAAACGCCTTTAAGACCGCAAAACGCAAAATGCAAAACTGAACATTTGTATGTATCTCCCTATGTACCTATTGAACCTCCACACCAAATTTGGTGTGGATCCATTCTCACCCTGCGAAGTAGTTACATGGACATACAACAGACAATACTATTATATTTATATAGATGCTTTCCAATTATCTGGATCAATCAAATCATCGTATCAAATCAACTTAGATTGCCAGAAAAACTAGGTCGACTTTTACACGAGATACAACAAAAATTAGGATTTTTTGGTCAAAAATCATGGGTCGACTGTTACACGAGATCGACTATTACTCAAGTATACATAGTAAGTAAATTGTTCACTTATTATGTATCTTAGACCTTGTGAAATGCCTCAGTACGTATATCTTTATACGTATATGTGTTATAAGTTGTTTTGGTTCGTATTTGGAATTGTGCGCAAAGCAGCACAAGGACTATCTGAACATATACGTCCATAATTTTGAACAAATAGACTAGAAGAAAGACATCTATTCAATAACACTACGACCCTAAAGTACAAAGCACGTTTTATGACAACGGAACGCAAGCCATGAATCTTGCTTGATAAGTTAACCACTCGACCACGCTAGACACATGTTACAAGTAATGACATATATTTTAGTTTCTAAGACTAGACTTTACCTTTATGTCTCAGGTTGGGCTTGATTCTTTGTCAGGGATTTTGACGCTTCTAATTCAATTATAATATATCTAAACAATCGTGGTTAAAATTGAGAGTTTCATACTACAACCTCTCTTAAATAATACTATTCAAAACGCTCATCAAGGGGGAAATTTAATTCAAGCCCGATTGTATTATTTAAGTAATATATACAGCCATGTGCATGTGTAACGTATAATTAAAGTCTGATTTTGTTAATACTGCAATGTTAATGCGTTACTTACATTTGTAGTTAGCAGCTTAGAAGGAATTTTATACTCCAGTACTTAAGAAAGAATACCGTGCACTCACAGGATTTGAGATTTTGATTGTTTTGAATTTCGCACCAACCATTCCTAATTTTTAAGTGATGGGCTAGAAAGCCAACATCACCCACCGTCAACTCTTTGAAAAAGAGCAGTGGGATTGAGTATCACTTTGCAACACCACCACAGTTGAAAGACCGAGCATTTTCATGGACGGGATTCGACCCCGCGACTTTCAGAGTGATAGTTGTGTGGTCTAACCACTAGATCGTACCAGACCTAGGATGATAGATTTGCGGTTTCGAAACATGAAAATGACAGTAATGTTTATCAGTTTAAGGTAAACTGCAATATTAAAGAGAAGAAATCAGAAAACAAAATTAGCCAGTGTTGAAATTCAATCATATATCGTAAAATGATTAACAATAAGAATAATTTTGCTTTCATGTCTGAATCACACAACTGTTGTAGAAACAAGTCATTCATGTTAAGAAATTGAACTTTTAAGCAATAAACAACTCGGCATGATTACGTTCTTAGAATTAAGTTCTGAGAACCAAGTTAAGCATTTTCCTTGAATTAGATCTGAAATTCAACTAAGGTTTAGGCAAAAGACACCAGACATACGAAAAATACATATATATATATTATTGTTCAGATACAGAAAACTTAAGAGTGTGTATTAAAGCAAGTGAAATTTAAGCCTTTGAGAGCGTAACAGAGATAGTGAATTTTAAGCTTTGAAGAGTGTATTTTTTTCTCAAACCTTTGAGGCCTATATTTAGAGTCAGTATCGCCGATAAACTTATCTCTTCATGTGGCTATTGTTGTGAAAACAAAAATAATAAAAAAACATCTACTTAGTTCTGCCTAGTGTTGTAGCTAATGTATAGTTTATCGGCTTTGTACATAAGTTTATACAAGTAGTCATGGTTTCAAGTCAAGACGAAACATAGAGGAAATATCAGACTCAGATAAACTCATTTTTTTCTTCAATATGAAATTTATTTCATTCTAACTTTAACTATACATCATGGTATTTGAACAACTTTCAACTGTTGAGGTCAGTTTAAGTTCAGAAAATTATTTGATTTTGGCTTTAACTAGATATCATGATATTCGAACTATTTTCAACTGTTCTGGTCAATGTAAATTCAGAAAAGTAACAGTCAAACAGACAAGTCATTTTCTTTGCTCTTTTTACGCATAGAGAGGCAATTCATTGTACTTATGGGCAAGCTCAGACGGCAACAAAATGTGGAAACTTTGCAGGGGGTCAGTACTTTTGCAAGGCATTGTATATGATAATATGAGATGTGTTGTATTTGTTCCACATATAAAACTTTCAAATATTTTTATTGGAAGAAGAAATTACTGCTATAATAAAGCTTTCAAATGGGGTTTAATATTTAGAATCAACACAATGTACTCCAAACTGTGAAAGCTATAAAATGCTGATATTATGTAAGTACGTAAGATTTTGAAATAAAATTAGAGTATTCTCAATTGCATAAGTATTCAACCCCTTTTTTACGGCAACCCTAAATCAGTTCAGTGATGCGACAAACCAACCATGAAGACCAAGGAGCTTTCCAAACAAGTTAGGAATAAAGTGGTAGAGAAGCATAGATCAGAAGGTTACAAGAAAATTTCAAGGTCACTGATTATCCCTTTGAGTACGGTGACGTCCAGTGGAATGTGCTTCATATTACCGAGATCAGGCTTCCCTTCCAAACTAAGCAGCCGGACAAGTAGGAAACTAGTTAGGGATACTACTGTGAAGCCAACAGTGACTTTGAAAGATTTGCATGTCTGAGATAAAATTCAGTGTTCATATATCGACAATATTCAGTTCCCTACACAAGGCTGGCCTGTATGGGCCAGTGGCAAGAAAGAAGTCATTATTGAAAAAGAATCATCTTAAATCTCGTATGGAATTTGAGACAAAGCCTGTAAATGATACTGCAGACATATTGCAAAAGGTTTTGTGGTCAGACGAGGCAAAATTGAGCTTTTTATTCTAAATTCAAAGCCTTACATCTGGTACAAACCCAACACAGCACATCACCCAGTCAACACCATTCCAACTGTCAAGAATGGTGGTTGAAACATCATGTTATGGGGAGGATTCTCATTAACATGGACTTGGAAGCTTGTCAGGAGGAAGGGGAAGATGCATGGTGCAAAGTATAAGCGAATCCTAAAGGAAAACCTGCTTGAATCAACCAAGAATCTAAGACAGGATCGAAAATTCACATTTCAGCAGGACAATGACCCAAAACACAAGGCCAAAGCCACACTGGAGTAGTTGCAAAAGAAGAAAGCGAATATCCTGGAGTGGCCCAGTCAAATTCCTGACTTGAATTCAATGGACAATTTATGGCGAGACTTGAAGATTGCAGTCC
Source organism: Limulus polyphemus (assembly GCF_000517525.1). Classification (NCBI taxonomy): domain Eukaryota; kingdom Metazoa; phylum Arthropoda; class Merostomata; order Xiphosura; family Limulidae; genus Limulus; species Limulus polyphemus. The sequence goes on from NW_013665659.1 coordinate 1,023,779, forward strand.
ATCAACGGTCCCCAACGAATTTGACAAAATTAGAGCAATTTTGCCAGGAAAAATGGTCAGAAATTACACCATCTCATTGTGTAAAGGTGATAGAGACCTATCCAAAAAGACTCACAGTAGTAATTGCTGCCAAAGGTGCTTCTACCAAGTACTGACCTAGGGGGCTGAATACTTATGCACTCAACAAATTTCAGTTTAAATATTTTCTTTGCAGGTTTTGCTGAGATTCAACCTTCTTTACACATAACTATTAAGTTTGATTATGAGAGTTTTGAATAAAAACAAGTTCATTAAAAAATTGTTTACATTATTTGTATTTCATCAAAATGTGGCATTATTGGTAGGGAGTGAATACTTTTACAAGGCACTTAATATATAAATGCATCGCATAGGTTTTCCACAAATTGAATACCGGTTTGAATAAAAACTCAGAGCTTATTAATAAGACGTTAATACTACACTTACAAGTTAACGTACTGTGTTTAAAAGTGTTCTTTAATGTTTTATGCTTTTATTTTTAATAATATCAGTCCTCGTTTTCTTTCAACGCAACTTAACAGTTTGATGGTTTTTATATCACTTTTACATCTTTTCTAAACACGTGGTTAACAGCTGTGATTTTGTTAACAAAATAGGTTTCAGAACATAAGCTTTTCGTTTATGGTAATGAAGAAACATAATTCAAAAACTACAACTACTTGGTGTTACGTCATAGGTGATAGGTTGATGTGATATACAAGACGATAGCTTTGATCTCGGTTTATCATTACAAGTCCAATTGTGACAGCTGGAGCTACATTTACAAATCTCGTGTGTGATATATTAATATCTTAGAATTTTGTTTCTCGGAATTTCAAAGCAGATGAACGAATTTTCAACAGAATGTTTATTAACCTATAATATACCAAGAAATTATATACATAGTATTAAATATTTAACTAATGCACTAAATTAAAAACAAATAGCAGATACATGGATCATTACAGATTTTATTCAACAACAAATGTTTGTTCTTGAAGTAAATGTATAGTAGAGACAGCTTATATTGGTATTAAAACTTTTGTTTAAAACACAGAACAAATAACAACGTTTTGACCTCTTTATTCATCATCATAAGCCATTCTGCACCTGATGATGACCTAAAAAAGTCGAAACTTTGTTACTTGTTCTGTATTTTAATTAAAAGTTTTTAATACCCATATCATCCGTCTCGATTATAATTGTTTGTTCTTTCCACGCTGGAAACTGCGTGCCCAAAGGAACTGATTTATTATTATCTCATTATTTTTGACAGAGAAGAACCTAGTAAAACTGACATCAGTATTAGATTTGAAAAGATTCGTCATTCACAATAAGATTGTAAAGCTTGCTCTTCTGTGATGAATGTAATATGTTTTGTTTGGCTCTAACTATATTCTGTTTCTTCTTACTCAATTAGATATAATGCACTAAAGCAAAGCGCTTACAGAATTCTTAGTGAATATAAACATTATGATTCATAGGTTAACATCAGCTTGCGAAAAGTGCACGTAAGAAGATTCCAGTAAGGACCGTTTTAAAATAAACAACTATCTACCTGAAATATTTTCCTTAAATATTGTGGTTTAGAAACATTTCTATAAAGTTTCTTGACACTTTTAGCATGATTATTACTTAAAGAAAATAATAACTTTAGATTTTTCAAATAATTTTTAAAATTTAAAGATTTTTTCATAAGAGTAAATTATCAATCTCAGCTTGGCATAGAATAGTTTTAACACTGCGTGTACATAACAGTTCTTTTATAACATTTTCGCTCAACATAAAGATAAGATAATATCTGAAATAAGACTTAAGCGTTAAACCTATGATGACTTATAATAACGCATTGTTGTGTCCAGAATTTATCACAGTTGTACGAGACTGCAAAGTGGAAAGAAAATGACACACTTCCTTCCCACAAGAAAACAGCATTATAGTATGTTCACAACATTCTACTTAATATTTTTACTGACGTTGTATTATTACCGTTGCCAATATTACCGAATACATTATTCTCGGTGCCATTTTTTTCAGATGCCATTATTACCAGACACGCAGTGGTGTAATATTGGTTATGAGAGGGGTAAAACGTTATTGAAAATAACAATGACAATGCTGTTGACTTTTTGTTTAACAAGCATTAATCGTTCAATGGAGAGACTTTGGGATTGTCGATATAAGGAACAGAATTAGAAATAATAGGAAAAATATAACTGTTCTCCGTCATTTGTTGTCGTCTTGAATGTTGATTCCTGTCTTAGATACAAAACCTCTAAATGAAAAATTCAAAATGAAACGTTTGTTATTTATCACAAGCAGGACGCGCTAAACGTTTAATTTCTTATTCGCTTGTTGTTAAGCGCAAAGCTACACAATGGGCTATCTCTGCTCTGCCCACTGTAAGTTCGAAACCCGATTTTATAAGCCACCGGGAAGCTAAGTGTTTTTAATATCCATAGTACAGAGCGAACATCCTGTTTAGGTATCCACTTTACCTAAAATATTATACACATGTTATATTCTAACCATATTTTCGAATTTTGAAGGGCACGAAGTACAGATATCTTAGAAATTGGTCGAATTATTTTCAGACATATTATGCGCGTGTGACACTGCAGCGTCGCGATCTCATATATCTGTGCTAATAGTTTTCCATGAGAATAAATGTAAACTTTTTATTTTATATAATTTTTTCAGGCATTTCGTGGGTTATTGAAAAAGTCAAACATTTAACTTCTTTCTAAATTCTTTTAAAGTGCTATAGCCTAGATCAAGTAACGTAAGATTGTGGGAAAGATGCCATTATAATAACTTTCAGGCTTTTCCTAATACAATGGGACAGCAGTAAGTCTACGGATTTACAACGCTAAAATCAGGGGTTCGATTCCCCTCGGTGGACACAGCGGATAGTCCGATGTGGCTTTGGTATAAGAAACACACCTAACAGAAAGGTTGAATTCCAGTTGAATATAATGTCCTTAATAATAATAAAATACTTGACTTCTGGAATTATATGTATTTTTCCAATTGCATAAGAAGAGAGCAAAAAAGCCATATAAATGTTTGCTATATGTGTTTTTACGTGCAATAATTAACAATTATATGTCATATCTAATGATAACACTAATATCATCAGTTGTTTATGATCAGGAGAAAAATAAAGGAGGTCTCGTAATATAAATAGAACGAAGTCTATATAAAAAAAAAGGCTCTATTGTCATTGAGAGGTTCACCGTAGTGCACTCCTGCTGAATGTTAATTTCACTCCTAAAAACAGAAATGTATGCATTACTTGAAAGGAAACGTTACAGTGTAAAGTTTTTAGTGTTTGACTTACTAAACCTTCGAGTCCAAAGACAGAGCATTCTGCAATACGATCAAAGACTTTTAAAATCGAAGTTTGCTGGAGTTAATTTTACATTTTTGTAACTAACAATAGGTAAAAGTCTGCACAATACAAACAATATGGATATTATGAAAAATATACCTGTCTGGTTTTGAATTAGTCTTGGATTCGTGATCAAATATTCTTCTTCGACTGGTAAAAACTTTATAGCCACGACGAAGAAATGGAATCGGTCGCATATTATATATCCAAGTAAGATAATTTTTTTTCAGGGTCTAAGCGAACTGTTGTTTGCCTGACTGACCAAGACAAGTTTTATTTTCAAAGAAATTTTTAAACATTCTTAATAAATAATGACATAAATATTTCCAAACCTTAAGGTACCACTCTGTAGATAACCCATAAATACCAAGGCTTTCATTTTGGGGGAGAGAATTACAAGCATCAGTGAATTCATCAAATGTTATTTTATTACTGAAAAACTCTGTGTTTCTTCTGATAATCTTGGTAAATAAACAGATAAATAGATAGGAAAATCATTCTTATATATACTTCCTCTTATAGGAACAACAGTGTCAGTCGAAATTGTGGCTCCTTCCTATATAAATAATGAACAACAAGTCTAAGTGAACAGTCTTGTTTTATTCATTCCAATACATCGCTAATCAACTAACACATATCACGTTAATGCTATTGAATGTTTAAACTGTGTTATGTTCCTTATTAAGATAAAAAAGTGCTCCACTTTAGAAATCACGTATACATTTTATGGAATAGATGGGGGGGGGGGAGCACAATAATGATATAGACTCGTACAGGTTTCCTCCTTAGGGAGAAACCTGGAGATTATTTTTATAGCTTTTGGATAGAACAAACAAATACATGCGCAACTACCAGTTATTTTAGTATGAAGAAATAAATTCTTTTTTTTTTACAAAAATTCCACAACAGATGCACTTTGTGACTGTGAAAAAAATATTAATGATTTTTTTCTAACATGATTATATTTTTAAAAGTGACGAAATATTTAGAATTAGCATATTCAGACTAGTAGAAATTGTCGAAATTCGACGAAATAGATAGAGCTGTGGTATTTCACTCAATTCACATCTAACCACACGTAACCGAATATTTGGCCACTAGGATATGGTCTTTATAAAAGTTATTTTTAAGACTAAAAACTATCTCTGACAATGTTGATACTGTCAGTACTTGCCACAACTTCAAAGATTTTAATTAGTCATCCCTGTTTATGCACTTTTGAACAGAAGAACGACTTTATTAGAACCCATCCTTCTATAGTTTGAATTCTCAGAACCTAATAAAATATTGAATTTCTAAACAAAATTTTAAAAAGTGCAGAGTAAATCTATTCGAAACTCAAATAAAATCAAAACATGTCCCAAGATGCTTATGGCACGCCATTTTCTTTAAAATATATTTTTTTCATTTTTAAAATATAAGATATTTTTATTAACATAAAATGGCATAAGCAATACATTTCTGTTTGTTGCTAAGCGCAAAGATACACAATGAGATATTTGTGCTGTGCCCACCACGAGTATCGAAACTCGATGTGTAGTAGTGCGAACCCTCAGACTTACTGCTGAGCCACTGGAGGTCTATAAGCAATCCTCCGAAAATTAGCTTTCAAAAATCATTTTGACAGTACACAATTACATTAAAATTATGATTTTAAAGTTTTATACTAGAGAAATGATTTTGTTACAGATTATCAACACATACACACATAAATTAACATACATCCTCCATAAGAGTCGCTCTTAGTAAACCTTACATCTATACATATAAGTGTTTTTTGCGTATTTCTTTTTCTCTTCATCTTTTCTAGATTCATAAGCAATGGACGGACAGACACCTGTTTTCACACTTAATATTGTTCTGCTAATATAACGTGTCGAAAATTTGATAAAATATATAGAGTTGTGGTATTTCAAACCACCGTCTAAAACTATCGAATTGATATTGGAAAAGTTGTTTACAAAACTTACTTGTAAATAATATTTTCAATATTTATATCATCGGGGACATAAATTTGTAACCGATCGAATGACGTACGCTGTATAGAGCTACGTAGAGCTGATCGAGAGAGAAAATTGGTTCAGCTAAGTGTAACCCCGACGGACAGACATCTGTTTTCCCAAATTATATTATTGTAAGATACCAAGACGTAGATATTTATTATTTATCTAAATAAATACACATTGGTACTGTATATTCAATTATATGTATAAATATATGTTTGTGTATAATCTGCAATACTAACTTGTGTAAATAGTGTTAATTTTTAAGCATCCTTACGCTTTAATTATTTTCAATTACATTATGAACCGGAAAGGTTTAATGTTACAAGCATAAAAACCCTAATAATACAAAATGACCTTTAAGCGAATGTTGCCTCATATTTTAGACAGATAGATATTTTGACTATGTTCTTTTCCCTTTTTCGGTTGAGTTCAACATCGATTATAGAGACGTCTGGCGCAGCCGCCACGCTCATTTAACTCCATTTCTGTGACCACAAAGTAAAATATCAAACCTGTTTCCGCCAAGACTTGATAACGACCCAGAATCCCTCACGATGCAATACGTTTGTCACAGCTGCAGGAGAGTGGAATTCTTAAGGGATTAAGTGTTATTTTGTACTAACATTTGACACTATCTTATTTATTAAAGGAAACTTTAAAATAGTCACTAAAGTTGCCGCGCTTTTTAGTTAATTAACGAATGAGTTTCATTGATTTTTTTAGGTTCTAGTGTACAGCATTTGGTTTTGTTCTTTAACTACTCACTGTTTGAAGTTAGGTGAAAAAGTGTGTGTGAGTACATGATACTGATTATGGCTAATCCTAAAACTATAAATAAAGAGCACGAGATAGCTTACCAGCAAGTTTCTTGCAAATTATAATGGAATTCACACTTTTATTATTTGATTTCGGCAAAGTAATTACCTTCTGAACTTAATAGATCTGGAAAAGCAATGCTAACTTCTGCTAGAGCGAACAAAAATAATGCAATAGTAATTAGATATGTGTAGTACAAACTGATCAGGTAGGAAGTTCTCCTGTAGTTTTTCTTTTGAATGTAAAGACTTTATTTTTCACATTTCAAAAATAAATAATTTGAAATTTCGTCTTTTACAGTGAGATAATTACAAGTTATAACTTTTCAAACAAGGAAATGACTTCCCAATGAATTTCGTTAGGGAAAAGACACAGCCTTAGTAAGTATAAAATAACATCTCATAATAGATTTGCTGCATACACATTAGTGCGATGTCGCTGTTTTCGTAATACATTCGTTCGGAATTCTCTCTCAAATATATTTTTAAATACCTACATTCCTACATAACATACAATAGTACCTACATATATAACGAATTTTGTGCAGGAAGGAACTATTAATACACTAGAAACTTTGTTGTTTTTTAATAATCACTAAATGATAAATTATCGTGATTTTAAACATTAGACTCGGGATAGAACTTTAGCATATCTCATTTGCTAATCCTAAGAGGATATTACTTGTGTAATATACAGGCATACTATATGTTTCCTTCCTCCTTCTTTATCATGTATATTTTAAAATCTTAATATACTCATGTGTATGTAGTTTAACACAGAACGTCGGTCGAGGAAGTAGCCAAGTTTCTTTTGCCCTAGTTACTTATTGTTCTGGGTCATTCACTTAAAGTACCACATGTGTTTTCTCGTGGGAAAATTTCTATAAAGTTGAAAGTGCTATGTGAAAATAACCAGTGATCTTTTCTATTCGCGTGTCAGGTGGCCACTTGAGGATATAACTTCTTTCATACTGCCATGGAAATTATCAACAGTCACAAAGAATTGTAGGACTTTTGAAAAGAATAGTATTATTGTTTCATACATATAATACTATGTTTTCTCAGTCTGGAACAGATAAGTTAGAACAAATTTTCTTCCATTCTCTACACACACCATAAAAATTGATACACTTGATTTTCTTTGAATCTAGTCTCCACATTTACTAAAAGCTCAATGAGAATAAAATAATTCAGACTTGCTCCATAATATATTTTCTATTGAACTCTTGATATTTTGCAGAACCTACCCGATTATTCTTAAGGGAAGCCCGAGCACCTAAGAATATTACACTTGTTTGTGATGAGAGGTTTTATTTTACTTATTAATTTTAAATTCTTTAAAATTCTTTAAATTTATAAGTGTGCTGGCAAGTTCATTCCTTCTCACGGCCATTTTCTTTTAGGAAGGTATTAACAAGTTGAAAATGGTGAGGAGTATGTGTTATCAACCATCAGAAGTAAGTTCTTACAAACAGCACCTGCAAATAGCAAAACTAACGGCTGTAAGATTGCACCTCTATGTTCTATGGCATTCATAGTGCCGTGTCTTAGCATATAAAGGTCATCATAACCACCACTAATGAGCCCTGATGAAACCAATATGTGCGTATTTCTTCATTGTAATTTGTGTAAGATCTTGTCCCAGGCACTCTTCTAATATGTGTGCATGTCTCGCATCTGGATGCAATATGAATCGTGATTTATTTGCGATCAAGACGTTTGACCTGTCCACATGTTCTCGATACTACTGAATACCGGATCTTTTGTGGCGACGAATGAGAGGAACCATACCATTTGATATCAGTCATAAAAATCAGCCCTTATGAAACCTGCTTCTGGCCGTTTACATGATGATTTTTGTCGTTTAGCTCCTACTTTGAATTGTTGACTCATTTAGAGGTTGTTTCCAGCCCAAATGTTCAGCTTGCTTTTGTTTTGTTACTGATACCTTTGAAATCAAACTTCTTACATAAAATGTGTAGAGCCCCCAAATGAATTTTAATGTGATTTACTTGCAAGTTTTAAACATAAGTTAAGGGAATGTACAAATTTTGACTAATTATGACTAGCATGGAGACCAAGCTAGTGTTAGAATAAAAACAAAATACTCATTTTTTCGGGTGTTTTAACTGGAAATATTTTATTTGTTTGTTTGTTATGGTTAAACACAAATATATACAATGGGCTATTTATGCTGAGCCCACCATGGGTACCGAAAACTGGTTTTTAGCGTTATAAACTGTCGGAATTACTGCTGAGCCACTGGGGGCTAACTAAATAAAAAACCTAAAAACTAAAATGCCAGAAATTAAAGACAATTGGTGTTAATGGGAACATCAATTGGAAACTTATTTCGTTGGGTTTAAAGCCATTATTTAAGCAAAATGGACATTTGTGCAAAACTTCTAACTAAATCATAAACGTTTGTAAATAGGATACAAAAACAATAAATAAATTAAAAAAATTTAATAGCATACACAAATAGATTAGAAAATTTGCAAACTTAAACAACATATACAATTGTATTTTAAATAATATTTTATTAACACTCAGTTTGTAAGTCAATGAGACCACGTTCGAGGGGTTAGGTGGGCTACAGAGGGATGTCATTATTACCAGTATTTAAATTAAAATAAAAAAAGAGACCAAAAGAACTCATCTCTCAATAATATTCGACCACAAATATGCGGAGTTTAGGGTGATACCCGAACTGTGTTCCTCTTGCACAAAATAGAAAGTGTTCGTGTTCAGGAAAGTACCTCACATAGAATATTAGAATGACAAGTTAGCTTTATGTTGGACCTTTCTGAACTGTATATATCAATATAACTCGCAAAAGTCGCAGAGAAAATGGTTTTAGAGAGCTGAGGCATCAGAACTTGTATTGCACAACATGTGCGGCCACTACCGTGTTTTATGTTGGATTTTGGATTGGGGCATGGATTTACTCCCTCACAGCCTTGAAACTAGTGTGAATTAGACCGCACTGGTGGGAAATTCATATTTCAGATATTGCAAGGAGTTTAAATACCTTTAATTCTTCAATAATAATGATAAAATATAAGGTGATTCAAGATTATCTTTCTTATTTTAAAGTTTAATAATTAACTAACTAAGGAAATACAACCATGCAGTTTTCAACATCTTGTAGCCCAACTCAAACAGTTTTTACTAACATGTCAGTAGACTTTTACATATGCATCATAATAGCTCTCAGAACGTCTAACCGATATTCGATTTTAGTCCACGTTCACTGCAACGTGCCCACAGTTACAGTGATGATGGCGACCGGTATCCTGGTCTTCAGCTCCGTAATGTTTGTTATAGGTATGCGATACACAATATCCTTAATATACCCCCCATACTTCTTCACTGTGCTGGCGTCTATAATTACGCTGCACTACAGTCATTAACTTGGTCTCTGCAAGCCAAACGACGCATTGAGCCTTTTCTTGCACGGTTGCTATTTTACGGGATAACACTACTCACTGGAGTGAAAAAAAAAACCCAAATCTGACAATAAAAACAATTTGAGTTGGTCTACAATATCTTGAAAACTGCCTGGTTGTATTTCCTTAGTTATTTAATTCTGAAATTTTATAATATGAAAGATAACTCTGGACTACCCTGTATATCATTGACAAGGATAATGTTCTCAGTGAAAACCGATCCAATGAAAAAATAGCATTGGTGATGAATATGCTTTGAGCAATAATAGTTACAAAGAAGGAGATGGTTCTGAAAGAAATGATTATTCTCAGAGTGAAAAATATTCTTGAAGCAAAATATATGATGCAAAAGTAAATAGTAAAGACAAGTGTGTTTTTTCTATTTATCAAAGATCATCCCTTCTATGAAGTATATTTACATGGAAGATTTTGAAAGCAAGTATCCAAGAAAGTTGATAATCACGTATTTCAAAGATATAGCTTGAAACAGACTAGACACAGTAACAATGAAGCTCATAATTAAAATGATCGTTTGTTTGTTTGTTTTTAATTATGCACGAAGCTACACAAAGGGCTATCTGTGCTTTGCCCACCAGGGGTATCAAAACCCGGTTTCTAGCGTTGTAAGTCCGCAGACATACCGCCGCTGTGCCACTGGGGAGGGGGGCAAAAATGATCGATTTTTTCACATTACTTCATCGAGCATTTAAATATAACAAGCTAGGGTGAACGTATTTCAACACAGATCTTGAAATCACAAGATGAAGATGAATTAAACTGGATTAAGGAAAACAAGTACAACATTTTTCATTTCTCAGAAATGGGCTGAGCATGAGTAATCATGTCCGGACTAAGTATTCAAATCCATAGCTTTTTCTCCGTAACTGCAAAAACATTCTCCGCATTTTGGGGCCGTAGGTGCGCTATAAGAGTGACTATCAAATCCCGCCATTAGGTTAGACAAGAGTTGGCAGAGGGTGCTATTGACTAGCTGCCTTCTCTCTAATCTATCAGCTTAAAATCAGGGACGGCTATGCGCAGTTAGTCTTTCTTTGAAAAATCTGTTAGAGCAGAAAGAAAGGGCAGATTTGTACAGATCTGTCAATTCAGGTTACCAGAGGGCGCATACTTGTGAAATAACATCACCAGCGGTTACGTCCGCTTGTCGAACCTTAAACATTGACTGATCGAGCACCTGTCACACCATAAAAAAGTTTTTAACGATATGCTTTGGTTAATTCACTGCAACTACCTTATTCATCAAAATACCGACATTTTATAAATATTTAGAAGTACCGTTATGCCTTTGTATTCATTGTGTCTTTCTACCTACATAAAGCACGTTCGTATTAGGTTCTCTTCATGTTAATCTAACTATTTCGTCTGTGGAAGCGAGAGTACAACGTCGTGGAATTAATCCTTAATACATTTCGTTGAACATGTCACTATGGAACTCGATGTATTTTCAGGTTATTAATCTTTAGGCTCGGTCTCTTTATGATAGCCAATGAAGAAAATTATCACATTTTCTTACACTTACTTATTAATGTTTCTACAATTGGCTTGAATTTTGTGAATTTTTTCTCCCAAATTGTAAAGAGATTTAATAACAACAGCAGAAAAGAAGAAAAAACAAAACAGTGGAGGGTTATCTTAAACATTTTTAGTTGAGATCAAGAAAACATATCAATAGTGAAAGGAATTGTAAATGTTAGTTATTAGATTATAATAAAAATGATACTTTGGTCGAATTTTCTCAGAAAACTGATTCTTTCTAAAACATGAGAAAATGCTAATTTAATAGTTATAATAGTGTATCTGAAAAAATCTTAGATTGTTAAATAGTTTGCTTTTGTCAAGCAGTTACAAGATAGCTACTGTCAGTTGCTAGTTTTCCAATAAGTACCATTTGCATGCTATTTATTTCTCTAAGTCTTCAACGAAGAATTTTATCTCTTGAAACAATATGACCATACACGAAGATGAATAATGTCCAACTGTTGAAGCTGCGGTGATTTTTTTATATAATGCACAAATACGTAATAAACACGTTCTTTGTAAATATGTGTTCAACATTTTCAGTTTTTCGCATCGTCATGTGGTCTTAATTTTTGCTTTTTTATGCAATAGAACGATGAAAAAAGAGGTTTGAGAATAAACTCTTATCAACTGTGTTAATAGCGTGCACATATTTTTAGCGAAGAGTTTCACTTACGACGGTGAGTTGTTTAATCACCAAAATTTGTATATGTATGGCCATAATCTGGTAGACCTTAAGAATTTTATTACAGTTGTGCACACAATTATTTAAGTCATGTTGAAAAAAACCATAACATGAAAAACATTTTGTGAATATATCTCTGAAATAAAATATATAAAATGTATCATTGTTTATTCATAATATTTATTTATAATTTTCCTTGTAATTCGATTTATCCTCAGAGCAGAGGATGAACTTCTGATACTTTTCTACATATAGCTCATGTGAAGTGTGCTGATCCACACATACATCAATGAAAACTTCTTTGCACCCTTACTAACTCAAATATAACGATAACTTCATCAGTGAAGGTGAATATGATGTCCACTATTATATTTCTCAGGAAAAGGATATCAAAGCACATGTATTCTCAAACTAAGTCGTTATAACCTGCACTCATAACTCATCAGCGGTACGGGCATATACTTAACCAAGCGTGCAGCACAACTTGAAACGTACGGATAGCCCACGCGCATTTTTAAACTGTACTTCTTAAAAATTAAATGTCTCGTGCCACCGTACGTGAAGAATGCAGTTAAAATCATCAGCAAGTATGTTCATGTTTCACCTTTTTCAAGTATCAACAGAATGGAACCAAGCACGATACTTCAATTACAGACGAAAGGGAAGATCAGCTGATGAAATAACGGTGTGGAGTGAAATATAAAATAAGAACCTGCAGTTATACTTTCTAAACTTTAATTTGACGCATTAAACAATTTCCGCTTATTATTTCAGTCACTGTCTAAGATTACATATAAGGAAGTAAAATCTTCTCTCTTTCCCAAGCTGTGCAGCCACTTTTATTACTTGCAACGAAAGATCCATGAGAGAATCACACAACACAACATCAACTGTCTTAAAGAGAACTTGAAATATAATAAACAAGGTAACCCAACATAGTAATCTAATGAATATTTCAAAACAGTGTCAGTAAACATCGTTCCACAAGACACGAGGCAAAATCACTCGTTGAAACTTTCATCATTTCTTGTCTTCTGCTATATCAATGTCAAGAAGAAAAGGGATTTCTTTTCGGTGCCCGCTGGCAAAAGAAGAAAAAACTAAATAAAAGATACACAAGCTCAACCAAAATACTCATAATGCAGTAGTGCCGTGTGCGCGTTGCATTAGAACAAAAAGAGACAATTTAAAAAATTAAAACTTTTGAAAAAACTACTTTTTGAATGAACAGTCAATTATATACGATAGTGAAAGATGATAACTTATGGTCGAAAGCAATTAGGAAAAGGGAAATGAGATTTTAACTGCAAGTTCACGAGAAAGCACTTCTTTTCAAAAGAGACTTTGAGTTCTAACCCTCCTCAGATACCTAGACAAGACCAGAGAAATTTAAGTTGAACTCTAGTGCACATGTCTTTCACCAATGTTCCTTTTTGTCTAATTCTATAAATCTGTTAGATAGCAATATAGAAAACCTTATAGGAATAGCACTAGGAGCTGAATCATTCGGCTAGTACCTTTAAACGGTACACGAAACTCAGCGAAGTGACTTTATTTGGTGGCTTAGGACTGGGAAGAGATGCTAAAAAAATAATAGAAAGTCGCATTGAAGGAAAATTAGATATAATGAACAGTTGTTAGGTTCAACCATTTATTTCTCGTTATCCTAAGCAGTATATACGAAAAGTATACATCTTTGCTGTACTATATAATGTAATAACTATAAAATGTACACGCGTCATGATAAAGTAACATAGGTAAAAATTATAGAAAGGTAAACGTTTAAAAGCAAGGCTCCACAATATCCAAACTCAAAAGTAAGATTAAATTTATAGCCATCCTGGTTACCTAGTGGTAAAATATTGAAGCTTAAAAATTCGGGGTACAATTCCTCCGGCGAGCAAAGTGTATATAACTATTGTGTTTTGCGCTTAACAGTAAAGAAAAAACCCAAAACATGAAAACACCCAAACTGAATGAATATTTCATTTAAAAAAAACAACGTTAGATAGTACGTAAGCAGAATTCAATCCTATACAAATATAATATACGGCAAATATAGCAAATTAAATAAATATGTAAAAGGAACTTCAATAAGCTGCTTTACCTAACCACCAATGGCTCTACAGATGAGTTCTGTAAGATTATCTAGCCTATTCACTCCATGCTCCTTTTATTCTCATACAGCTCTTTGACTATTGGTCTTCCTAACGTTCAACCAGGAGGGTGACTGTTGCACAAGGACACAGTGTTAGAGCTGCAATCACTCTCTTCCAAAAGTGTAGACTTTTGTGGACAGAATGTGGTGGTTCAGTGCACTTGGCTCTTTACTGAAACATTCAAGTGTCCCAACTAATGAAGTGGTAAGCAGCCATCCTGGCAGAAAAGAGGAAATGGGAAGAACTGAAGAATAGTTTACTAATTGGTCCCATCATAAGGATACGTGGTTGATACAAAATTAGTTATACATTTGTGAAATATGTATGATTTGGTCTTAGGATTGTGTTCGTAAATGTGAAAGTTGGGTTATTTTGGGGTGGCTTTAGCTTTTTCTGTTTGGATTTAGTGTATTTAAAAATGCTTTTGCTAAAACTAGTGTTTTGACATCTTATAACCAAGCATCTTGAGACACCTGGAGTAAAATGACAAAAAGAGCATGAAAAACGTTAACTGTCTCTAAACTTTTACCTCTTGTTCTTTGTTATATTTGTTCATTTGTTCTTCAGTGTTCGCTATATTTCTACACATTTATAAAGTAGGTTACTTGCTTTTAATATTTATCTTTTTATCAAAAAGCAGGGAACAACCTAACTAATATTTCTCTATTTTTCAAATTTTGTCAAACTTCCATGGTTTTGACAAAAAAAAATTGAATAGTGTGACAGTTGAAGATATTAAAGTTTTCTAGTGTATAAAAATGTGTACATATTTATATTATTCATTTGGTTTTGTTATCGTCTCCAGCTAAATTATTTACGATATTTTCGCAAACGTATGCTTCCGAAATAGAAGAACATTGAGTAATGCCTCTGTCTGAATCAATACTTAGGACCAGGCATGGTCTAGTGATTTGCTTGCCGGGCTGCGGATTCGAAGGTCCAAAGTTGAACCGCGATATACACCTGAACACACTTTTGCACTTTCATCTGCGATGACGTTATAGCTATGAGAGTCGATTCCACTATTCGATTAACAATAGCCACATAGTCGGCAGAGAGGCTGATGACTCTTAAGAATAGCTATGTAGACAGAGGAGAAGTTGTTGGTTGGTGACACTCACTTGTGAGCAGTTCTAAATCAGGGGTGATTTTGACTGAATCTAAGAGGTCTCACAAGGAACCGCTCAAGTGGAAAGTATTTCGACCTGGGTCCCCTCCTCCATTGGCTCTGCTTAAGTCTTAAGGCTTATAAGACTAAAAACCGGGTTTTGATATCCGTGGTGGGAAGAGCAAATATAGTTCAGTGTGTAGTTTGCGTTTAACAACAAACAAAAATCGACCCGAGAGAATTGTATACTTCACTTTCTAAAATGATGATTTTTGTTGTACTGTTATAAACATTAAAATTATTCATAATACGTTGTTCATTGTAATATACATTTATATGCTAGAGCTGTTGTATTGACAAAAATTATTAAAAGCTATCCTAAAAGTGAACACGAATGGGTGAATACAGCATATAAATATATATAAAGATATAGTGTAACATACAAAACACGCGGAAGCCACAATAAAACAAAAACTATTCATTTATCAGATAATTTCAAATTAAATTTTCTTCTATATTATAAAAATACAAATATTTTGTAAATATTAATGAAGCATAAATAAAAATACTTATTTATCTTTAATAAGATTATTTTTTCTAGAAGTTCAAACAATTACAGTTAGTAGCTTTGTAGTCGCTTAATAGAATATATGTATTCAGAACAACTTGAGATAAATAAGACGGGTAAAATAAAACATTAAATTTGAGTCTTGGTTTAATTATTGTTAAAATTAACTTAACAGATATATATATATTCATTTAATATTCATAATGAGGAAATACCTGTAACGCATATGGAAAAATATCCGACGTCATACAAGTCTATTTTTACAGTATTACCATATTTTTAAAATTGTGTTAAGACTCACTAAATTCATTATGATAAACGCTGCTGCTTCGTTCCGACAGGTAATCGGGTTCCTCAGGGCAATTAAAATCAATTTTCTTGTATTCCAGAAACAACTAGGTGCCTCAAGATTTAAACTAAAATGCGTAACACAGCAGTATTGAGTGGTTGGGTCAAATAAAGGTATTTCTTTTTTTTAATTAGAATGATCCAGACGCAGTTAGTTTTCAGCTTCGTTAAAAACATTGTCTATTTCAGATTATATTTTTTTCAGGCTTTTACTTTTGATATGTATTTTATTATGAAAAAAGTGTTAAATAAGGAAATTCTAATCGTTAATAGTTTCTTCAAAATCTCGAGTCATCTCATCCCACTGTTTTTGTATATTGGTCATAGAAGCCAAAAACACAAATGTCACACAACAAAATTTGTCGTAACAAAGAAAAAAAAAAGATGCAAACTGACTTAAATATTATGCTACCTATAGCTTGCCGAGTAGTAACAACGTGGAAACTGTTCTTTTCCCTCTCACTAACCCAAATAAGCAAGCTATTTACATCACATACTTTTCAGTAACTTCGCTTCCACTGTGTCTTCCAGGCCTTCAGAACGTAACAAAGCTACATTCATAATCAGTACGACAAGATAAGTTATGCACTAACACAAAAATATCCAAGTTTTTACGATCCTAAAAGTTTAGGCTTATCAAATCATTTGAACTGCTTCTGACGAGAAAGAGAGTAAAGCTTAACTTCTTAGCAGTTATTTACTGAGAACTGGCTTTATGTAAAAGTTGGACACACACTTAAAACGTCAATTTGAAAGAAACTGTCACTTACGTATTGGCAATGACAAATAATTATATAATACAAGCTGAGTTATCCATTCCCTGCACTGATGTCCACATTACTTGAAATGGGTATTTAAAAACAAAGAAATTTCTTTTAAGAAATTTAATTTTAATACCATTTTGATTTTCATCTTAACCTTTGGTTTTCAAAACAAAAATTACACAGTCTAAGTTAAAGCTTATTGATATAGCACATTGAGAATCAAAGTGATGAGCTGCCAGATGTAATCCTTGCCTTCTTCTCTCTTTTCCCATTCACATTCTCTCAAACTTTTTGCTACAGCTGCCTCCTGCAATCCTTCAAGTCCTTCTTTTCTTACTTCATATTCTCGTGCACGCATTTCAGCTCTTCCAACTCTTTCAGCTTCAAGCCTTACTTCTCTTTCTTCTCGAGATTTATTTCTCCTCCTATCTGTTTTCCTTACTGTCAGCTTTTAGCCTTACTGCTCTTTCTTCTCGAGATTTATTTCTCCTCCTATCTGTTTTCCTTACTTTCAGCTTCAAGCCTTACTGCTCTTTCTTCTCGAGATTTATTTCTCCTCCTATCTGTTTTCCTAACTGTCAGCTTTTAGCCTTACTGCTCTTTTTTCCTGCAATTCATTTCTCCTTCTGCTTTTCCTCTAGCTTCTGAACTATTTTTTGAAAGAGATTTTGATGTGGCTTTTCGTGACAGTTTAAAGGTTGAACATACCCATTTCTTTTCTCCTTGAGGATTAATAATCAAATGAAAGCTTAAAACCATTTACATTGAATTTGTTACCAAGGGAAATGATCAGTTCTTTATATTAGTTCTCTGCTACAGAAATGATCAGTATAATTAAGTACGAAGCAGCAGTTCATCAGTTACCCTTGTTTGAAACGTATAATTATAACTTTTTAAATGTACTATGTTCAATACAGTTACACTCTTAAAAATAGCACAACAGTGAATTCTACTGAATTCTGATTCGAATGAAAATTTTTAATGGCCAAGATATCTTTGATTCCTAAAATAAAGTGATTCTTGATAATTCAATAACTATAAATTTCACAGTTGTTAACGGAATGTCACAAAAACTTAAAACACGCTAAACTCAAATGCCAAACTACTCTGAGACTACGACGAAGTTCAATCTATCACTCTTATTAAAACCCAGAGCACCGATACATGTAGATAAAGTTCGAGCGGTTGATCTTACCCATTATGTGTTTAAACACAAGATAGTTCCTTAATCTAATGATAAATTTACCTTAAACCTTAAAATTTAAGAATCACCTGAGGTTATACTTGCTGATAAACACTGCACAGTAAAGTGTTGAGTCTTGTTTGTTTTTTAAGGCATATTTACCAATAAATTGTAGGAAGAGTGTTTTTGGTACATTATACACCTTCTCTTTAGGGGTGGAAGTTCTATGGGTGTGCTCCTTGATCGTGATTATATTTTAAACATAAACCTGAAAACACCACAGTAAAGTAAGCCGCACATTCAACCTCACGTTGTAAAAGAGAGACATATTTGGTCATTAGCAAATTAATGTTTGTTTGTTTGGAATTAAACACAAAGCTACACAATGAGCTATCTGTGCTCTGTCCACCATGGGTGTCAAAACCCGATTTATAGCGTTGTAAGACCGCAGACATACCGTTGTGTCACTGGGGAGCCAAAATTAACATAGGAAAGTGGTTCTGTCACAATAAAGTTTCATGAGCTCTGAAGTTTTTATTTGCAATAGAATTTCCCACCGCTTAGAGAAAAAAGAACAGATAGTGTTACAATATTATAGCAAAATACAGAAATAGGTTATATGTTATTATAAATTCACTTTCTTCTTTTGAAACCACTCCAGTCTTTGGGTCATTGTACTGCTGAAATGTGAATTTTCGATCCTGTCTTAGATTATTGGCTGACTCAAGCAGGTTTTCCTTTAGGATTCGCCAGTACTTTGCACCATGCATCTTCCCCTCAATCCTATCAAGCTTCCCAGCCCTTGGTGATGAAAAGCATCCTGATAACATTATGCTGCTACCACCATGCTTGACAATTGGAATGGCGTTGATTTGGTGATCTGCTGTGTTGGGTTTGTACCAGATGTAAGGTTTTGAATTTAGACTAAAAAGCTCAATTTTTTGTCTCAACTAACCGCGAAAACCTTCTGCAACATGTCTGTAACATCATTTACATGCTTTGTCTCAAACTCCATACGAGATTTAAGATGATTCTTTTTACGAAATGACTTTCTTGTCACTGGCACATACAGGCCAGCCTTGTGTAGGGACCGGGATATTGTCGATGTATGAACACTGACTCTCTCAGACATGGAACTTTGCAAATCTTTCAAAGTCACTGTTTGATTCACAGTGACATCCTTAACCAGTTTCCTGCTTGCCCGGCTACTTAGTTTGGAAGGGCGGCCTGCTCTGGGTAGTGACTGGGTGATATGAAGCACATTCCACTTCTCAATGATGGACTTCACCATATTCAAAGGGATAATAAACGACTTTAAAATTTTTCTTGTAACCTTCTCCTGATCTGTGCTTTTCTACCACTTTATCCCTCACTTGTTTGTAAAACTCCTTGGTCTTCATGGTTGGTTTGTCGTATCACTATGTGAGTTGTGGCTTGAATAGATGCATTTACTCTGAAGTCAAGTTAAACCATTTTGATTACACACAGACAGAGACCATTACACTAATTTTGTGACCTTTCAAACTAATCTTTTGCCCTTGAACTGATTTTGGGTTTTTGTAGCAAAGGGGTTGAATACTTATGCAGTTGAGAATATTATAATTTTCTTTGAAAATCTAACTTAGACAATACAGCGTTTTTTTAGCTTCCTCAGTTTGAAGTAGATTGTGCAGATTTTAAATATAAAGTCTCATTTGAAAGTTTCATGATAGCAAGCTCAGACGGCAACAAAATGTAGAAACTTTTCAGGGGGAGGAATACTTTTGGTAGGCATTGTATATAGATTAGATGTGTGTCCAATCCACTTTATCACCTTCCTCATGTCAAGTTGTCCTGGTTTGGTAGTTTTTCGAAATTAGATGGGGGGTCCACCTCCCACCCCTTATGTTCTTCCTCATGTCATCCTGTATTTCTGTGTTAAGTTTGGTGCTGATTAATCAAGAAATGTGGAAACGTATACTGTGCCTATCAAAAGTATTTCATCAAAATGTGACATTACCGGTAATGGTAAGTACTTTCGCAAGACACTGTAAGGAACAGATACACACACAAACATATTGACGCTTATTTACATAGATTAGATGGGGGTCCAACTCCCCTCATGACTTTCCTCATGTCATCTTGTATAACTGTGTCAAGCTGTGATTTGATAGTTTATCCGGAATTAGATGGGGATCCAAATCCCAATGGGAATTTTTACCCTCCGTGTTACTTCTGGGGACCGTAGGATTCAACATGCCAAGTTTGGTGGAGATTAGTCAAATAGTGTGCGAGGAGTTAGCGGACAAACAAACATACAATTTCGCTTATATATATATATATATATATATAGATTTAATATATTTACCTAAAAATATTAAAAGTGTCACATGTAGTGACAACACCATCAGGTATAAATAATGTAAACATATCTAGACATTTTGATATAAAGATATATGATATATATTTTGATATATGACTATTACTTTTGGTCTGACAACATTTTTCTTTAAACCTTCAAATAGTTTCTTTACTCAACACATCTTCAGCTTCTCTTTTAAACTTTCTTGGTAACAGTGTTGTACCCTTACATGTACAGGATTTATTCATTTGATCTTTCTAGTCTTGAAATTGAAAACATTTGTCTTTTTTATTCGTTTTAAATATCTAAAATGTACTCAGAAATATACAGGTCGTTATGCATACAAATATTGGGTGGTTCCCGTCTATGCAAATCGCTATAATATCAGGTGGTTATAGATACAGTTTAATCAAGGTGACACTGTGGAACATTAAAAAGCCTTTACAGTAATTCAGAAACGGCCCAAAAGAATTCTAGTGTTTTTTCATTAAAAATAAAATAAGAGACCATCCTTTGAAAGCGATTGGGATCATTTTCGGTCTTTTCTTTAACATGAGATAAATGTAAACTTAAACCATGTAATTATACCAATTCGCCGGTTCAGTGAGAAATGTTATCGATTTTTTAACAACATTACGATTTCTGCTAATATATCTTTACATAAGGTAATGGTTAGACTTATCTGATTTATAATAAGCAGGATGTTATGAATAACCTTATATTTTCATGAAATTAAAATTTTTAAGTTTCTGTTATTTAGCTCGTTTTATATCCTTTCCTCTTCGCATACTTATGTGCTGCAATGTAAAACCTGATAGTCTACATATATATATATATATGTATGTACCTTAGTGTTTGCTTGATATCAGTACCAGTTTTGTACTGGATGATTTATATAACAAGCATAACACGTTCATCTGCCCTAGCTCGTTCTATATCAAACTAATTAAGTTTCTGTTTATTTAACTATTTTTATCTTACTTTGTCTAAATGAATTGTTTAGTCAGACTCATACATTATGAACATATTTAGCATATAAATAAACATTAAATAGAATTACTTAACTATTGAAATATCGCAAATGTGCAGTTTAATCAACGTGTTACAAGCCTTATTTTTGCTATAAACACGAAAAACTCATTAGTTGATAACGTCTTGAATACAATCGTGAAAGAAAATTAAGAATATTATTTGAATAGTGGTAATTATTGAAAATTTCTTTTACGCTGGCATGTGTAAGGCTTTAATAATTTAGTTATGCGTACTTTACTTGTTAGATTGTGTGTTGAGACGAGGTGAATCTTGTATTCGGATCTTCATTTGGAAAATTCAGCATATACTCATACAAATGTGTTTTGTTGTTTATGCATTTATATCACTTTTATGGCTTGATATAGAACATGATATACAGATATCTATTTGTCTGTCTGTTTGAAAATCTGTGTATAGATATAGTGGCAGTATAGAAATATTGTCAGCAAGCATAGTCAGAAAATGGAACGGTCAACTACAACCAGACAATAACAGTGCTAAGTGTGAGAAATGTCCGGAACTTAAGCACTCAAATCAGCTCTAAACACTCATTAAAATGTAACATGCTAGGCGGTAAGGTGAGTAGTTATATCAGATATTTCCGAAATTTATATGCGTATTACGTTGTATTTTTATTTAGTTGTTTTACCTAAATCGTGTATATTTTGACCAGTAAAATATTTCGTTTAAAAAACAATATGTATAAATATATATATATGCGTGTAAGTGTTTTTTAATGTAAACTATTTTTAAAGGATAATATAATTTAGATGAACGCCCATACGTGAAGCAGACCAATATACTGTAAGATTTAGTGTTACCAAATATATTAAGACTGATACTCACGTCATTAAAGTGATTAAACACTTCTAAAAATGTTTATTAGAAAATTAAATGTATTGTTTTCTTTATGTTATGCACTTCGTTAAAGTGATTTCAAAAGGATTGTTTTCGATACACATATGTATTTGTGTTTGTGTGACTTCGTGTGTGTTTGAAAATCAACGAAAACTAATACGTGTTTAATGTATATATGTGTGTTTGTTTATTTTTCATTCTTCCAAACCATATATATACAATACGTCTTTCGATAACCATTTCTGCCGGCTGTAAATTCTACAGTTAGTAGCATACTTCGGCTAAAAGATTAATGGATATACGTTAAAGTTCTGATCAATATGGGCTATGTGAGGCTATACAATTCCCTCCCTTTCGCTTCCTGCTGCCCTGGCTCAAATGTAAAACCCTGTTGTTCAATTTATCCAACTGGCACCTATATTCTAGCAAGATGTCTCACATGATAAATTCTTCTCACCTACAGTTTCTTGAGTACACATCACGGGAGACAGAAGCATTATTTCATGTATTCGTAAGACTTACCTTTACATTCTACGCCATTTTCAGATACATTTTGCAATGTTTCGGAACGTAACTACTAATCATTCGTATGCTTCAGGGGTTCATAGGATTGAAAACTTGAAAGGTAATACATCTCTCTACAAGATATTTATTCCTAGCATATATTTTAGCAATATATGAGCAAAGAAATTCGTCAACTTGAGTATTTTGTTTCTTTTATTATTATTCTGAAAGTTTATTAAATTTAAGTCAGACTTATAGTCAGAGTAGATATTAAAACATAACCGGAATACCTCTTGATTTTTTAATAAGGTACTTCCTATCTTGTACGTTTCTCTCCTGAAAGTGACATTTTTAGTTATCAGTATTGAACTCGTTTTCAAGAATTGATATGACAATGAATATTTACGTTTCAACTTCTATAGTCTCAGTTATGGTTTATACGCTTACAGAACAGCAGTGTTAACAGAAAGTGAATAAGACGGATATAAATGAGAACGGTATTTGTTCAATTTTACAAAAAGAATAAATAACGCATATAGCAGTATCTTATGTTTAACGATAACTGGTTACAGAAAAGGTTTGTTTTAGAATTTCCACGTTAAATTACACAAAGGGCTACCTGCACAGCCCTAATGTTGAAGTGGTAGAATAGAGGGAAAGCAGTTTGTCAACACCACCCGCCATTACCTCCTGGGCTACTTTTACCTGACGTGGCAGTAGGATTTGACCATCATTTCTATACCGCAGTCACGCCCTCAAAACGTGGAATGCAATTTTTCGGCAACCGAACGCATATCGTGAGCTATCGGTTTCACAATCCGGGCACGTTAACCACTAGGTCACGCCTGGCCTAAAAAACTAGTATCACATGATGGAGATAAAAATTTATGAAAATTCATTTTAAATCTTATTTTGCTTGTTTTAGAATTACGAAAAAATCAAAATGATAGAAAAATATTCGTACGTTTCCAGTTTTATTATTTGAAAATAACCCAAACATTAGTGTATATATAGACATATTTGAAACAGTTTTTTAAATGTATAATTTAAGAATCTAACAATAAATTGTATTTAATGGTTTATTTAGGAAAAGAAACCGAAAGAAAACGACAATGTTTAGAAAGCAAAACTTGCGACTTTATTGTTTTAAACAACGCTAGAAACCGAGTTTCGATACCCGTGGTGGGCAGAGCACAGATAACCCTTTGTGTAGCTTTGTGCATAAATACAAACAAAAATTATTGTTTTAAAATAAATTATAGCTTTTACTTATCGTAAACCATAGAACAAATCAACAAAACCATAGAACAAATCAATAAAACCATAGAACAAATCAATAAAACCATAGAACAAATCAATAAAACTGATTTGAGAAAATACAAGTTTTGATATAGTGGCCGCAAAAGCAAAAAATAAAAATTATGCTTTGCACTTTGGGGCCTCGGGTGCATTATAAACGTAACCCACGTGTTGGCGGTAGGTAATATTGACTAGCTGCCTTCCATTTAGTCTATTGCTTCATTATTAGTGACATTATGTTATCATTTGTTTTCTCAGGAGAAAATGTATTATTTTTATTTCCCAACTACGAAGCGTATGCCCCATATCTAATAAATGATAAAATGTATAAAAACTGAGTGTCAAGAAGAGGTTTCTTTCTTGAATTCCTGATAACTCCATTTTTCATGTAATAACATTGTTTGTTACTCTCATGGTTTTTCAGTCTGGATAAATCACTTAGATAAGTTAAATACATTTTACTGCAAAAAAAGGAAAGAATTTTTTTCGGTTTATGAATGGTGAAAAAAGTTGAGAGCTCAACTTTTAATATTTAATCAAACGCACTAGGATTTAAAGCCTACCTACTTATAAGTAATAATCGATAATACAAAAGTATAGATTGGTGTATCTAGGAATAACGTGCAAGTACAGATTGATTCTTTGACGATTTGTGTCTTCACGTGACAATCAACACATTACGAATTCATACAACAGCAGAAATGCGGGACAAATGATTGAAATTTGCTGACGACGTACAAGACAGAATACAGGGACGAAACCATAATTAGTTATATTACTAAACTAACTATATTTTGATTTTAGTATAATGCAATTTTTTATGAATATCTCGTATTAGCACCACCTAGTTAAATTGATTTCCGTCTTGTACTTAGGAATAAATAAAAGTAATCTTGTTTCCAAGTCCACTTGATGTTTGTTTTATTAAAATTTATATCTTTTTGAATTCAAGTGATGGCTTTGATCTGGTCTTTAAAGAGTGGAGGATATCGTGCCAACGATAAAAAAATAAATAAATAATTTGAAATTGTGATATAAATAGGGTTTCCGGTATTTAGTAACCTCTATCTATGCGTCAACATGTTTCAAAATCATGGCAAAATGTAGGCTCTAAACGGCAAATTATGATCTGTAACAAGATACAAAGTAACAAATTTAGAGGCCGAACACGCCACAGTATGCTGGATTGTGGATCTGGGGTTCACATCCTCTTACCGCAAAAAAAAATTAAAAAATCGCGCTTTGCACTCTGAGGCCCCAGGTGCGTTATAACAATAGTCTATGTGTTGGCGTTAGATAATGTTGACTAGCTACCTTCACTCTAGCCTATTGCTTCAATATCAGGGACGGTTAGCACAGATAATCCTAGAATATCTTTGCGCAACTTTCAACAGAATCACAAAAATCTCTCTTTATCAGTCAGTAAATAAGCATCATAAAATTATGTCAAACAACAGCTTTGCAAGACGGACTAATGCATATTTTATGGAAGAAACCAATATTTCTTTAATCATTTCCACTTTCAAAACATCTACCCGTTGTGATTAGTTAATGTTCAACATTGTTGTAAACTGAAATGCTATTTTCATATATCTCTGATTTCAAATCCATAATGAACAATTTAAGAAGAGTGTAAAATAAATAAAAATCTAGAGCGATCTAATAATTAATAGCCTATTGATCATCAATTTGCCATCAGTTTTCGCATCTATAAAGTTCTTGTCCTGCATGTTTAAGTAAACTTCACAATCTAGCTCAGCTAGCGAGTGCTGGTATTGAATAAAAGGCTTCTTGGGCAGTGACTTGAGGAAAACAAAGGATATATCTGAAATGTTAATTGAAACAACTCTTACTTAAAATCTGTAATGGACTAATTAAGAGGAAAATGAAAATAGAACATGTCCCACCTGTAATTTTATTACGCTGTATTTGCTATTGATGAACCAACGAATCGGCCGGGATAAATGAATTTGATAAAATGGTTTAGTTGTGTCAGAATATTGCACACAGCTGAAACATAAGAGCTATGATAGGCTAGAAGGAAGGCAGTGCCCCTGTTGTACGATCAGATAGCTGAGTTTGCATGTCATTCTTATAACCTACCCATTCAGCAAAATTAATGAGCGCATTTTTGCGGCGGATCGCGAACCATAAATTCTTCGAATGGCTACGCTAACTATAAGGTCATGCCCAGTCTAATTTGATAAAAAAACAAATTATTTGTAATTTTTCAGTATTTTGCACTTTTCGTTGCTTATGATTTTCCACCACATTTTCAATAGTCAACTTGAAACTTTTTTCTGGAGGGGGGGGAATGGGTTAAGGTGTATTTAACTTTCTGATAACGTTGAAATTATAGATCAGTTTCTAGGCTAATAATGGCAAGAACATTGTTTTAAGGCACACAACCAAAACCTTTCATGTATTCATTCACATTATACTATTTCTGAATTTCCTAAATAAGTTCATTCTACATTAATGCAAAATCATCAAGAATTTGTCAAATTTAGTCGAAGCAAGTAGAAACCAATACTTACATCAGAAAATTTCATGACTTTGAAATTCAGCATTAATGTTCGATATTACCTTTCTTAAATCATTTCGATTAGAAATAGATGTAACAATAGATAAATATCTAAGTTTAAGCTAAATTTGTTTGTTTGAAGTTAAGCACAAAGCTACACAATGGGCTATCTGTGCTCTGCCCACCACGGGTA
>NW_013665659.1:1051504-1061909 GCF_000517525.1 Limulus polyphemus
CTGTACCACTGGGGGGCGTTTAAGCTAAAACTAAGGAGCTAAGAAAGGAAATGATCCACCATACAATTAGACTAATGTACACATGCCAGAGAGTGGATTAGTTCCTGAGCTAATCGACTTTAATGCTACAGTTATAGTTCTTTAAATAATTGATGCTAATTGTACCTTCTTTCATCGTTTGTATAGACGTAATTCAATACAGAACGTATAGAACAAGCATTTATTGCTAATTTTCCTTTACAAATACTGTCTCTATTGTTCCATCTGTAAAATATTATGCTTTTTCATGAATTTCGATAAAATTCGTTAGTACTGTAAATAATGTATTATTGAGTTTATAATTAGTTCGCGTTCTCATAAGAACTAATTTGCTTCAAAATGATTTCGAAAGATAGATTAAATATTATTCAGTTGAAAAATGAAAAAACGCCCATTACCTGCATATTAATGTTGTAGTACGTAACGCTCATGCCATGCATATTAATATTGTAGTACGTAATGTCCATGTCCTGCATATTAATGTTGTAGTACGTAACGCTCATGCCATGCATATTAATATTGTAGTACGTAATGTCCATGTCCTGCATATTAATGTTGTAGTACGTAACGCTCATGCCCTGCATATTAATGTTGTAGTACATAACGCTCATGCCCTGATATTAATGTTGTAGTACGTAACGCTCATGCCCTGCATATTAATGTTGTAGTACGTAACGCTCATGCCATGCATATTAATGTTGTAGTACGTAACGCTCATGCCCTGATATTAATGTTGTAGTACGTAACGCTCATGCCATGCATATTAATGTTTTAGTACGTACGCACCGTTTTCCGAGGTTTTTGATTCCAGGAGCACATTTCGGGTCCATTTATTTCTTTTTTTTTCTGAATTAATGTAATTACTTTAAGTAATAAATTTATTATCATGCAAAATGAGCATATTTTCACTAGCTGTGCATGTTATTCAATCTCATCCTGTTATTACTGTTATTTTCATGGAAGCTCGGGAAATAACTAGATTCTTTTCTTATGATCAAGTTTGGCTTCATTTGATTACGAACTTGTAAGTTACATATCGAAAGAGGGCAAAAGTGTAGATCTCAGTTTGTATAAGTAAAAAAAAAAAAAGATATAGAAGACAACAAGCAAACTCAAGAATTGTGGTTTAAATCTAACAAGTCTAAATATATGTTATTTAGGCCATACAGTAGAATATATCTACGATATTACTAAAATGAAACTAATCTTGAAGCAAAAGGCTCGTGGCTTATCAAAGCTTCATTAAGAAAATAAATAAAAATAAACCAGTAGGTACACCATATCAAATAACAGTATTGAAACAGTACACTCCCGCATGAAAATGTGGCCTTTTTCACTGAATTTGATTATAGATTCGCTAGTGTACTGTAGCTTACGGTTTACAAAAGTAAGTAACTGGTGCAGAAGCTATATGAAGTCAAGATCGTACGGTTAAATAAATTTAGCATTTTTTATATAAATGCTCGAAATACTTCAGTTTACCTACTCATTTCCAAGTCGATTTTTGATAATGTTATAAGAAGTCAGATGAACACAAGATAT
The DNA here is from genome assembly GCF_000517525.1 of Limulus polyphemus. Taxonomy (NCBI): domain Eukaryota; kingdom Metazoa; phylum Arthropoda; class Merostomata; order Xiphosura; family Limulidae; genus Limulus; species Limulus polyphemus. The sequence continues at coordinate 1,053,086 of NW_013665659.1, forward strand.
TTCAAGGTGGAATATCACTCCACTACCTGAATTATTCACTACTTGGTGCCCCCCCCCCCCAGTGGCACAGCGGTATGTTTGCGGACTTACAACGCTAGAAACAGAGTTTCGATACCAGTGGTGGGCAGAGCACAGATAGCCCATTGTGTAGCTTTGTGCTTAACTTCAAACAAACAAAACAAAAAACACTACTTAGTTTATGCAAACTTTGAAATGCGGTGGGTAACAAAAACACTCATCTAGCATTAAATCCATAATAATTCAGGACTTAACTAACAGTTTAGAATGTCAAGCCAGTACGTCCACAGTGTAAAGCTGCAACTGATAACCCGCTCACTACAACTGTGAGTGTTTTTAGTTCTCGTGGTACACTGGATGTTAAGGTTAGAGTCCAGAGTGTGGAATACTAGTATATGGCACGTGGAATCCCGTGTTCTCTTTGATATGATTACTTTGGATCTACGAGTGAGGGTGGGTTGCAAGTTTGTGAATGGTTGGGATATGGCTGTGGCGCCTGACTTGAGGAACGATGGGGATAACACAGTGCCTTGCAAAAGTAGTCATTCCATACAAATAATGTCACATTTTGATGAAATACAAATAATGTAAACAATTTTTAATGAACTTGATTTTATTCAAAACACTATTGATCACACTTAACACTGTGATATGTGAAAAAGTTTGAATGTTAACGAAACATGCAAAGAAAATATACAAGTTGATATTTAATGATTGCATAAGTATTCAGCTCACTAAGTCAGTACTTGGTGGTAGCACCTTCGACAGCAATTACTACTGTGAGTGTCTTTGGCTAGGTCTCTATCAGCTTTGCACAATGGGATGGTGTAATTTTTTCCTGATAAAATTACTCCAATTCTGACAAGTTCCTTGGGGATCGTTGAAGGAATGCAATCTTCAAGTCTCGCCATAAATCATATATTTTCCATTGGATTCAAGTCAGGACTTTGACTGGGCCACTCCAGAACATTCACTTTCTTCTTTTCAAACCACTTCAGTGGAGCTTTGGCCTTGTGCTTCTGGTCATTGTCATGCTGAAATGTAAATTTTCGATCCAGTTTTAGATTCTTGGCTGACTCAAGCAGGTTTTCATCTAGAATTTGCCTGTACTTTGTATCATTCATCCTCCCCTCATTTCTGACAAGTTTCCCAGTCTCTACTGATGTGAAGCATACCCAATACCATGATGCTGCCACCACCATGCTTTACAGTTGGGATGGTGTTGACTGGATGATGTGCTGTGTTGGGTTTGTACCAGATGCAAAGCTTTGAATTTAGACTAAAAAGTTCAATTTTTGTCTCATCTGACCACAAACCCTTCTGCAACATGTCTGCAGTATCATTTACATCCAACAAAATCGTATTAGAATGTTATGGAGTGTCTCTAGAAAAACAGTAAAGACTGACTACAAAATTTTATTATAATTAAAACTTCTTTTGAATAAGAACTTCATGATATATTTCATCGATGTGTTACAATGCTAGGTGTCAGATGTTTATCACAAAGTTTAGTCTATGATTAAATTTGAGCTCCAGCACCAAAATACAATCTCTTCTCCCTTTTCTTCAAGACGTTTTGTCCCAATGCTTTTGTTAACATAATGTTCCATCATTCTCAAGTATAATTTTACTTCTTCTATCGTATAAAACTCCACAATGTAAAAAAAAAAACAAAAACAATAATAAGCTATGTAAAAATAGAGCCGTTGGTGACTCAGCGGTATATACAAGAACTTATAACAACAAAAAGAACCAACCCATCGTGTAACTTTAGGCTTAACAATAAACATCCAGAAATAGAAATTTATGCCTCAAAAATATTAAATCGAGTAAATATTATGTAGGAAATTCTGTATCCTAATTAATTTCCTTACTAATTGTAAATTTGTTTGAAAAAAAATATTATTTAATTAAAAAAATGTTTCTGTTGAAAAAATTTTTACTTTTGTCTTCAGTAAGCTCTAATTATCCTTGAGTTGTTTCAAGTATTAATTCCCAATTAGAAATTCTGCGAGGGGTCATTAGTTTGTGTAGAGTGTAAAAATTTGATTTAAAAATTTAGATTTACGTAAATGAGATACATTTTAAAAGGTTCACATTTTTTTACATAATTCAATAATAGTTTAAGGTAAATAATTATATTCTAATCTGATCGGTTTGTAAAGGTTTATGACGAGTTTAACACTATTCTGCGATTAAACGTATATTCCAAAATTACACCTGAAAAGTTATATATTTCTTTTAATGTTATGTTTTGAACTAAACAAATATGGAAATTTCATCTAACACTATTTTTGCTAGCTTAATTGAAAAATTAAATATATATAAATTTGATAAATTAGTAAATTATGAATACATGTCGATGTAAAACAAAGAATATCTGAGACAAAATCATTTTCTTCTACTATTCGTGCTTCTCTTGAGAAAATGAATTAACCTTAAATATATATATTAGTTGAATAGAAATACACAATCTTAATTTAATCTCGAAATAACGAGGTCACCTTTTTTATAAAAAAAACAACAACTAGCATTTCTCATTAGTTCTGTTCAGAAGAGATTGCTTTTAAAATACAAATTTGCAATGAAAATCTACCCATTAGCGAAAAATATACCATCAAAATATGTTACCGAGTAAAAGAAACAAGAATGTTACAGACAGAACATTATTTTCGAGGTAGCGAAACATGCTACTATCAGTAGCTTTCAAAGAATAGAGGATCGTATATGCACATAAATATAATGGCATACAGCTTCTATACGTGTTTAGATGTTATACAAACTAATTCGCACGCACATGTTGTTTTTTTTTTCAAATATTTATTTTAAAACTAAATCATATCAGTTTCTTTTAGCAACTCTGTATATAGATCTGTATTAAACCTTTTGTCTGAAATATGTTCATGTGTTCTTGTTAGCGGTAGTGTTGTTACCAAACGGCAGAAATCACATCAGACAACTAAAACTTTTCCAAACAAAATCGTTCTACCAACTTGAACAAAACTCCAAATCGATTTAAGCATCAGGCTACTGGGTGTTGCTTTTTGTATCGTGTTTTACCGGTTTTTCTTCTTTTGTAAGTCTGTGCTCTGTTTTTCTAAAGGTACATATTGCAAGTGTTTGTTTTAACAGAAGTATTACACGTGGGTCAATATATATTAAAAAAATAATGATATTATTGTAAAATATAAAAGATTTATATGATTTTTTTTAAGGTTGAAGATGGATATATATTGGTCTTATTTTCATTCACGGCATTTCTACTTATAAATTCTTATAAGTTGAATATATTCAATAATAAAAAATGTTTTGGGGAAACTATTCATGTCAGTCGCCGATTTAATATATAATAAATGTTTAAAATGTTTTGTATCACTATTGTAGTTGCACTATATTGGAATGGACGAAGAATATGCAATACATTTTGCATAAATAAGTGAAATTTAAATTTATCTTGATGGCACAAGGAAGACGAATATAACTTACACTAAGACCACCATAGTAGAATAACTTGATAAATCGACTTATTCAATTATATATATATGTCGTTAAGAGAGGAAGAGGTGAGTTTACAAGTACTGCGAGGACTTACCTCCGTGTTCTATGTAGTTTTTAGATGGGGTCCGAATAATGATTAGTGTGCCCAGATTGTGAACTTGAAAGTTTTGTGTTCGTATCTCGTTGCTGCAAAAACGTGAGACGTGAGCGAATTACGTTCAAGTTCCACTATTCGAACAAACCAGAGTTGCTCGAGATTTGGCAGTGGCTTCTGTTGACTAGTTTCCTTCCCTCTAGTCTATGAGCTTAAAATTTTAAGAACGGCTATGTGTAGATATTTTTCTGTACCCTCGCGCGAAAATTTTAAACCAAACAAACTTTTGTTATTCCCTATAGCGCTGAAATATACCCCGCATGTTTAAAAAAATACGCAAAAGCAAAAGACGTAGGTTTAACACTTTATACTTACGTGAAGAGTTCAGGCGTTTGTTTCATACGTTTCAAGGTAGTCTGGATATTTAATTTCAAAATCAAGTTAAGACATTGCCATTACACCTTGGCTGATCCTATCGGTTATGGATATAAACAATGTTAAATGAGAAATACGATTTTGTCTATTTGTTCGTTGTCAAACAAACAGCTCCAGAATGAGCTATCTGTAGTCTGCCAACCGCGTTATCAGCTCTCAGGTTTATTGCTCAGCCACCAGGAGTCCTCAATTATGAACAATAAATGACGGTTTAATACCACTTAACTTGTTTGAAGTGTCTCTTACACGATGTGGGCAAAATTCTATAATTAAGCCGCCCATTTGGTAATTGCGATGTGTAGCTGAATCTCGAACAATTAATGTCAAAACAAAATTATTTTCACACACACTTTACAGCGCGAAAATATGCCTGGACCTTTTACATTAGTATAAAAAGTTAAAACTTTTTTTCATACGTTGGCATCTTTTTGAAATATTTGGGAGTGCCATAAGAAATCGATAAACATAATAACATTGTGAACGGTATGGCAAAGACATGAATGTCTGCACCATTTGTAGGGTTAGGAGACAGTTCCCACTTTTCACCCACACCAAATCCAAGGTACATAGAAGTTCTGTGTGTCTTTAAAGATAAATATTTGGTCAAAGCATATTTTAGAGTAGAATTCTCCTCAAACGTGAAACCATTCGACTTTTCATTGCGAGTAGCTACAAAAATGTACACTCAAGTTAATATTCGCTCTCTTCATGAACTTGGAATGGATTTGTTACCATTATGGTATTCTACATGATGCTTTCATCTTCTTGAAATAGATATATGTTACTTCCTAAGCTAGGTTTTTTTAATATTGAATATTGTACTATTTTATCAGAAACGTTTGTCAATAAAAAGCTCGAAACTGAACAGTATGAAAATTTTATCCATGATATGTGTTTTTTAATAAATGCTTAGACGGTCTTCTTTCTTTACGTTGTCAGTTGTTCAGTTTTTTATCTTTCCTATAAGTCTACACAATTTCTTAACTGCTTGCTTTATAATCAGCTTAAGTGTATATCAGTTCCTTGAGCCTGGTTACCTCTGATTATAATGTTTATGCAACCTAAGATGTCACTAAGAATATTTCTGAGTAGTGAACGTTGACATTCTAACTTTATACTTTTTCGTATTTTATTGCTTAAAGTTATGAGTTTTTTAAGGAAGAATTGTACAATGGGCTATCTGTGCTGTTTACGTTGTAGGGATCAAACTCTAAGATTATAGCTCCCAAGATTACCAATGAGCCAATGTGGACACGAGTCTTGGATAAAAATTGTTCATAACTACTTGCATAAACTAGTTGCAGAAAGTTTAAATTGCATCATATATGTCGTAGACAGTTCCCAACGGCCTATGGATAGAGAAAAAAATAATATATTTATAATTTTATCAAACTAACTATGAAAGTACTGACTTCATTCAAATCCTTAAATTTAACCTTTTTCTTCTCACCTTACAATGTTTTTTTTAGGATGGATTAAGTTTTATCCTCCTTTACCCGTTACCTGGTTATTTAAAAAGTAACACTTAGGAACATGACTTTGATCTTATGACCCCCGAAAAAAGTTTCTCGTTTTCTATCTTGAAAAATGTGTGTCATATTTGTTGGCTTTCTTTATTTATTGTATGGAAACACACACATTAAACAAGCGGACATTCAACACGTAACCTTACCTACCCAGAGGTGTGAACAAATGTAAACAGCATGTCCTTGAGGAAAACAATATTGAATCACATAACATGCAGGGTGTATGGAAATGATAACATAACTGCTTACTTGTCTGTCAGAGACAATCTTAAACCTTTAGTAGAATAGCTACTACTATTTCCTTAAATCAACTGGAATACATTGATGCATGCATATAATTTCATAGCGGTGTGACACAAGACAGACGGGAGCTTCAATATTCAGTACTAAATAGTAATATATATCTATATTATAATCATAAAAGCCAAGTGTCGGTCGGTCAGTCAGTCGGTCACGCTCGATTTTTCCTAATTTCGTGAGTTAAACGAGTCCAATTCTACTTTTTTCCTAAAATACTTCCTTATTTCATTTCCCGTTCCAATTTTAGTTGAATTCAATCGCTAACATAGCTCCTAAAATTCGGCACTTTTTCTGCTATATAAAAACCTGTTAAGGAGGGAGTTTTTATATCAAGGATTTATTTAACACAGAGTGAAATTTATTTGCCGTTTGTTATGAAGAGAAGTTTTTCAACGATGATCGAGTAATTACAAGAAATGTGTTTTTAATAGAACTATTGCAGTAATGCAACTGATGTAATTAGAAAATAACTGTGATCAATGAATACTGGTACAATAATCGATGTTGGGAAGAGAAACTCTTTAGGTAAAGTAGATATTACTCATGACAGGCTTTGGTTTCCCGAAGCTAAAAGGCTCTTTATTTTTCTTATGTCTATTTACGGGCGGCAATGCTACAAATGTATGTTGGATGATTCAGATTTGGTAGGCTTTGTTTCCCATCATTGTTGACGGGCTTTTATACTAGTATATTATGTGGTTTTAAAATGTTTACTAATCTTGGAGAAAACATTTTGGTAGGAATGTAAAACAGAAACACCACCAAATTATTAATTACTTGTATCCCAACATAACATTAAAATCAAGACCGCTAAATCACAGATGAAGTATTTGTTGTACAACATTTTTTGTTTGTTATATTTTTAAACGCAAAACTATACAATGGGTTATCTGTGCCGTGTCCATTGACGAGACACGTGGAAGGTGGGAGATCCTGCAAAGGGAAGACATACAGATCTCAAGAAATTGTTGTCAAATTGTAGGCGACGTAACAGGAAAAGGGTGTTTTTTAAACAGCTGTTAGATATAGGCAAAGTTACTGATTTATTTATTTTAGGGTTGTTGTATTTTCCTGATAATGCTTGAGATGTTTAGCTCTTTGTTATTCTATCAGAGAATTGAAATTCATTTTGTTGGTTTGTTTTAGCACAAACCCACATTATCTGCTGTGTCCACCGCGGGGAATCGAACCTCGAATCTTAGCAATGCGCGTACGTGTGTCTGTGTTTTATAGCAAAGTCACATCAGACTATCTGCTGTGTCCACCGAGGGGAATCGAACCCCTGATTTTAGCGATGTAAATCCTAAAACTTACTGTTGCCTCACCATAGAACATGCGAGTACGTAAACTTACCACTGACCCACCGGGGACGACTGTAATTGAGGCGGGCAGCCTAGTGAAGGCAATATCTTTTTTAAGAAGGGGACTCACTTTTAATCCATAACTTTTTGACTAATATATTATGATGGATAAGAAGATAACTTTATTATTTATATCATAGATTTAAAGGTTATACTTTTAAAAGGTATTATATAATACCATATGAGATCGCTTTCTTATTTCTGACATATTTTTAAAAATTAGTTATACATTCACCTCAATTCATTTACTTTAATTTATTATGTAAAATATGGTTTAGATACGATACGTACGTAACATATATCATACAGGAAATGTTAAGTATAATTCGATACTTGTATTACACCAATCCTAACGACATAAGCCGATGCAAAAATATTTTACGTTAATTACTCTCAGATAGTCTCTGTACTTTTGTCAAGAAAATGACACGATTTTCTTTCTTTTATATAGTATTTGCCCGTTATTATGAAATAAAATTATTTACTGAAAATATATCAACATTTTACGATCTAGCTATAACAATATGCAAAACAAGAAGTTATTACTGTCGTCCATGTTACTCTTTATACGCTTAGGTTGGACTTGTGCAAAATAAAGAATGCTTTAAGTTTAAAGATTGAAACAAAGCTGTAAATGCAAGTTTATATTATAATGTTACGGAGCGAATAAAAAAATAAAAGTATTTCTTATTTCAGATTAGATATTAGTATTTAACTATTTAAATTTTACTTTTTCTAGTATATAATTTTTGCATAAATTGTAAACGTTTATGGCTGGGGAAGGGTTTGTAACCCATCTGGCGTGATGAGATCTGGTATTGGATATGCAATATCGCACACATACGTTACTGAAAAGTAAAAATTTTGTTACAAGAACTGAAAACGTACATGTAAGAATGGGCTTAAAGGGATTGAAAATTTTGTTGAGTAACCAGAATGCAGATCAAAAACGAAAGGTGCAAACAAGGTTATTGTCAACAAATTAAAGCGAATTCTTGAAAACAAGAGGGTCTACATAGTCATTTATATAAGAACTGTGAGAAACTTGATAAAGGCCACTGAATACTAATATACATTCTCTAGTGGACTAATGGCTTATAAAGAATAACTAAATTTCATCATAAAAGTTACAGTGGAAGTTGTCCCCCAGTTTGCTAGAATCCTGACGTCTTCCTGATATAAAAACAACAACAAATGTCTAAAGAGTTCGGAGACAACAAAAAGTTAATGACTTTACCTTTGATATTTTGTTCTAGTCAATATGGATTTCAATTTCTGATAGTCGTAGGCAAAGGTAAATTTTAAAAACAGGTTGAGAAGAGATAAGTTTACAGTATAGTAATGAACTTTGGCAGCACTGTTCATCGAATTATACATTGAATGATCTAACAATTTTTGAAAGCTTAAATGAAGTATACATGTATGCTCTCGATTAACATTGCACGTTTTTATATGACATTATGGTATCATAGATCATGGGAAAATTTCAATAATTTTTTTTAGTTGCTTGCAGAAATATTTTCTCAAATTAAGTATTGTTTTTGTTTGTTTGTTTTTTTAATTTCGCACAAAGCTACACGAGGGTTGTCTGC
>NW_013665659.1:1062909-1067224 GCF_000517525.1 Limulus polyphemus
GGCTGAAAGGGTGAGCATAGTTTTGGTGTGTGAGGGATTCGAACCGCGACCCTCAGATTGCGAGTCGAGTGCCTTAACCACCTGGCCATGCACGCAAATTAAGTAAAGAAAACGTGTAACTTAATCTTGTAAAACTATAAAGTTTCCCGGGTGATTTATTATTCTGTTTGGTCTAGAAATTATTGCCAAGTATGTGTATAGTGTTGAAATTATTTGCATTCTTCTAGCAAATCATTATGTTTCATTTTCATTAAGCATGTGAGTAATCTGTTATTTTAAAATATAATCTAAAGATAACCCGACAAATAACCACGTTTAATCTCAAAAATGCTACAAACGTTTATTACAACCACAATTTAGACATGTGTCAGTTTCATTTTTGTAAACTAGTTTTCCCGCAGTAACACCTATCGAATTTTTTGTGCTGGAATTTGAGTCCTAATAAGGTAATTAAACATTACTTCAAATATCTGTAGTTATGTGTTAATTCTACTTTAATGCTGTTCAGCTGTTGTCAGATTCTTATGTGGTGAGGCAACAATGTAGACTGATTCTAGATTTTGTGGTTTATATACATGCTGACCTGAAAGTCAATGGCAAGATACTCTTTAAAAATGCCTTTGACTATATTTCAGCATTGCTAAGCTTGTAGACTGTCAGTTCAGTAGTCTGTCTTAATCCATGTAAATTTACTCTATTCTAATTATTTAGTAGTTAATTTGTTTTTCCAGAAAATTATAATTTTTCATCTCACATCACATGGAGAAATATATAAACTAGAAGAATACCGATACATAACCTTAATTTTGTATGCCTTATGCCTATGTTCCTATTTTTAGTTTAATTTATCTGTTAGATTTTTATGGTCGACAGCTGTTTTAATATTTCATAAAAGTTGTTGCATAAACTCTGTAAAAATGCACCCAGTTGTAAAACTGCCGATTATTGACAGAGATACTTAGTTACAATGCAAACTGCACAAGTTTTAAATCTACTAAATGCGGGAGTAGATGATGTAGGCTTAACTGTTGGTTGATTTTGAGAAATATGCTCTTTTTCACCTTTCATTTCACATGCTTCTCTGGAAAGTGGTGTTACCATAAAGCAGGTAGTGGTAAATTCTTGTTATATATTAGCTAGAAAATTCTACAATTATGACATTTCGAGTAATCATTAAATACTCGCATTGTTTACGAAACATACGGTTAAGTAAGGTTAAGTTAAAAAATATAAGTTTACTCGAACGACTCCAAAAGTAGTTATAATTACTATATATACTAACAGAAACGCCGCCCTACGGGCGCCTGTTTGTACCATTAATTACTAATGGTGGTATTCATGCCTCATTGAAAAAATCTACAAAAAATGAACATTTTCTAAAAACAATGACTTTTTTTCTCTGGGAAGTACTGCACGGGAAAAGTATTCGGATTGTGTTTTTTAGTTATATGTAATTCATTGCATCAACATGATTCAAATGTACAGAGCTCAAAATTTACACATATTTTAGTGATATAAACTGTAACGTTTTTATATATTAAAAGTAGTACCGTTTATTGATAGAATAATAGTTTTTAAGAACTCCAGTTTCTCAGTATCACATTTTAAAATTACATCAATAAAGATATAATCAAACCCTCAAGTACAGTTCTAGTGAAAGTCGTGTTCTTGTTGTGAGGAGAGTACTTTTAGTTAAACTTGTGTTCTATTATAAAGAAATGGTTGTTACGTAGACCACAGTTATTTTTTATAAATGTATGAATCTTGAATACCCAAAGTTTGAAATGTTTTATGGATTTTTGTTTGTGATGCCATTCAGTGGATGGCAAAGGAGTTTTGGTTACATACATATATACTGACATACACACTACGTTCATTGTAGTAAGATTAGCCTTAAATAAAAACAGTGCAACTATCTTCAAGAAAAGACGATTGCACAAAAATCAGTGATTCATAACACTAGACAACAAAACATTCGCTACTGGAGAAAACTCAAGTGATTCGGGGTATTTTGATGGTGTTAGGTTCAAAAATGTAGTGAGAATTTGTCCAACACCTCTAGATTTTGAGTTATTGTTATATCTCAATATTTTATCAGCACTGTGTGAAATTTCATACAATTAACTCAATACAATAGATTTATGCTGTGAAATTAAATTGACTTGGATAGTTTAACGGGTAAAAGACACATTTTTGATAACTTCAAACACTGACTGTATATTATTGGTGTAAAAATTCCAAATATAGTGTTCACATATGCTATTTGTTCTCGATATAATTCTAGCAAATTACACCACTTTTCCTTCATTCCCACGTTCACCTGCTCCGACCGGGAATCACAAAATCCTCATTTGCTCAGAAGTTCCTCGACTGAACATAAAAAAGGACGGACTCAGACTCCTCTCTCTTTCTCAGTTACCTCTCACTCACTCAGTTAGTCACTTCGCCTCGCTCCGCGCACAAGGAAAACAAAGTCCGATCTTTTTCCTCGCATCATACCCACGATATAATAAAAATCTCTGAAACTTTGTTTTTAAAAATCTTTTAAGCTCTAGTTCTGTAAACATAAATTATTATATATGTTTTAGAAAATCATATGAAATGCTGTCTACCTCCAGTTCAAATAAAGTCCAAAAGTGCAAAAATCACCCAAACAGTTTCTGCTACATTTGTGGAAAATATATTACAGTTTCACGAAGGAAAAACATCACACACAAGGTTAAGGTAGCTTACACCACTGTTTTGGGTGTAAAATTCGTGACCAATAAAAACATTTGGCTCCACATGTGTATTGTACAGTTTGCACCCTTGGCTTGACACAGTGGCTGAATAAGAAGAGATCAAGTATGCCATTTGTAATTCCCATGATGTGGTATGAACCCAAATACCATCTAACTGACTGTCATTTTCTCATGAATAATGTTTCTGGATATATAATACCATCTAACTGACTGTCATTTTCTCATGAATAATGTTTCTGGATATATAATACCATCTAACTGACTGTCATTTTCTCATGAATAATGTTTCTGGATATTCAGTCAAAACTAAACAATACATTAAATATCCAGATATTGTATCTGCAATGAAACCAGTACCTCTTGTGGATGGTCTTCCAGTGCCACATCCACCAGTGAATTGGGAAAGAGTAGAGTTATCCTTCGAAGAAGACAATGAATCATCTTCATAGTCTTCATCTAGTAATTCTATTCCTGTGGCATCTCAACATAAACTGCCTCATTTGATCACACAAGAACAGCTAAATGATCTGATTGGTGACTTGTCTCTATCAAAGCAGCATGGGGAACTTCTTGGCTCTCATTTACAGCAATTTACCCAAGTCGCCATCAAAGCCTTGCTTCTCACTACAGCGTGCAAGGTACTTTGTGTTTCTGTACAAATGTTGATGCACTAATGGAAGAATTAGGTAATTAAAATCATCCTCAAGAATGGAGGATTTTTATCGACTCATCTAAAGTCAGTCTGAAAGCTGTACTTTTGCACAATGGGAACATTAAGCCATCGATTTTTGTTGCTCATGCTATTAACATGACATAAACTTATCAAAGCATGAAGATAATACATTATTAAATGCAATTTACAATGAATAAACAAAGTTGTTAAAGAAAAAGTTATTATTTTTATGATATATATATATAAGAATATTTTAAATAAATCTATTATAACTCGAAAATTACAGGTGGTCAGTAATTTTCAACATGATTTTTAGAATCATCATCGTCAAATTACTCAGAAACAGTTGCATTTTTTCTATTAGCCTAGAATTTTTTTTCGTAGTGTAATCAGTTTGGTGTCTCTAGACTGGTGCTTAAAGTTAAATATTTTTTTAGTAAAAAACATTACACCCTCTTCTTACCTACGAACAGTTTTGCGAATGTTACAGGTAAGTGTTAGACAGTAAAACCTACTGGAAATATTGTAATGCTCCTCTTTCTTTGCTGAAAATAACTAAAAAGCAAAAACGGATTATTAATCTAAATTTACACACGTACAAAAACCATTTAACTAAACGACAAATTACTGTCTTGAATTGTCTACATTTTAATAAATTGATTCTTGTATAGATATGCAACCTTTTAAAGTTGATTTTTGTCATTTTTAAATACATTTCAGAAACATATAGCATGGTTACACGTCTTTTGATGTTCCCTTGTGGCTGAGCTGTAATTTGAAAGCGTATAATGCTAAATTAAGGTTTTGATCCGTACAGCAAACACATTGTACACTGAGTGGTCACAAGTAAATAGACACCTAATTTTTCATCATTTAACTGATTTATGCTAACTAATTTGTA
>NW_013665659.1:1067633-1082795 GCF_000517525.1 Limulus polyphemus
TTTGGGTTGGTGGGAGATCGAGCTTAGTGGAGTGTGTTGGCAACATAAATTTTGAAAATATTGGAGGAAGGATTCTTGTCAATTTATTCGTCGGGTTTCGTGCACAAGAACACAACGTTGTTCCAGGAAGATGGAGCACCGTGTCACACTGCTAGAAACACCCAAAAGTGGCAGGAAGAAAATGGTATCCAGTAGTTGCCATGACCAAGCCAATCTCCTGACATGAACCCCATCGAAAACCTCTGGGCCATACTCGACCGGCAAGTCAAGAAACAACCAAAAAAACCAACTTCGAAGAGCGATCTACTCCAAGTTTTGAAGCAAGAGTGGGCGAAAATCCTACAATCTAAAATTGACGAGATGATTCTCACGATGCCCCAAAGGATCAACGAACTCCACGAAGCGAAAGGAAGATCTACTAGATATTAATTAAAATATAAATATATCAATTCATATGAATATGACTGAAAATTTTCATTTTTTCTGAAAAGGTGGTGTCCATTTACTTGTGACCACGCTGTGTATATATCTCATTGTGCAGCTTTGCCTTAAAACAAACAACTAACTTCCGTTAAAAATAACTTCCTTTTTCCAAATAACCTTGACGATACGTTATAGATGCTATTAAACCTTTCATCTTATTCCATATATAATTTGTGCGAATACACTAAATTTCATGAAATTTGAAAAGATGTTCCATGAACAGTGAGAAAACCAATCTACTAGATAAATTTTCTGATTATATTGGTATTCGTGAAACAAATGACCGTGAAGCCCGAACTATTGACTTATGTGGCAAAGAGGACTGTATAAAATGTCGTGGAAATCTATGAAAAGGGGATGGGGTGAATCATCACCTTCTAATGAAATTGTTTAACTATTACCTGAATATAGGAGTAGCACGAGAAAAATTCATAATCCATACACAATAATATTCAAAACTATGAAGTGGCATAGGACAATTGTGTACTTTGTAACGCAAGTGTTGTAAAGGGCAGTATTACTAAAGCTATTGTTAAGTTAGGTACATATATACACACACCTCAAAACTTTTGTTGTTGTTTTGCGAAAGACTACACAATAGACTATAAGCGCTCTGTCCACCGCGAGGAATCGAAACATAGATTTTAGCGCTATAAATCAGTAGACTTCCTGCTGACCCACCGGGGGACTATATCACAAATATTAAATATGAAATTAATGTAATTAACAAGATATTCTGTGTTTAATAGGTGTTTAAAAGAGTTAACTCCCTTCATGGGGGTATACATAGAACCATACAAGTCCTGTGGTAGGGGGTACATAAAGCACAACAAGTCCTCGAATATGGGGTTAGAAAATAGGTAACTTCCAAATAGGAAGTCGTTTACAAAAAGTGTGAGAACATGCACAGGTACCCCTAAATATAAGGAGTTAATGGCCTGGCAAATATATTGCATCAGGTATATTGCAAAGAACGTAAGGAAGTTAGATATAAGACAAGAGATATTCAGAAATAAACAAGAACGTCAAGGAGTCAGGTGAAAGACAAGAGATACTCAGAAATAAACAAGAACGTCAAGAAGTTAGATATAAGACAAGAGATACTCAGAAATAAACAAGAACGTCAAGAAGTTAGATATAAGACAAGAGATACTCAGAAGTAAACAAGAAGTCAGGAAGTTAGATATAAGACAAGAAATACTCAGAAATAAACAAGAACGTCAGGGAGTCAGATGTAAGACAAGAGATACTCAGAAATAAACAAGAACGTCAGGGAGTTAGATATAGTAGAAGAGATACTCAGAAATAGACATTCGAGAAAGAAGGTCAGTTGTGTAAAAAATACGAGAAAAATACGAAAAAAAAAGAGGTTGATAAAAGACTATCAAAAGCAAAGAGATGATGTTGCTCAGCAACCCAAGACAAGAACAAATAAATACACCCACTACAAAGAAATGAACGGATCGGTAGATACGAATTGCAGGATGGGATATGAGAAATCTCCAGAGAAATCACTTGGAAAAAGATAAAGCTGCGAGGAACTAAACCACTAACGTGATAGATTTGATGAATTAGTTACAATTTAATTTCACAATAAAGTTCCAAAGTTTGGCTGGACCGAGGAGTGCCTAATTTCTAAATCACATAACCTACAATGAATTTGGTTTATGTGTAAGCACGTTTCAATATTTCAGACATTCATACCGCCAGTGCTGTATCTAATTGTTACTTCTCTTCGAAGGTCTCTGACTTTCATTTTTATCGCGTTTCAAACTGGCTGTTGCATTTTTTTTTATTAAATTAGTTTTAGTTTGTTTGTTGCTAAACTTTGCCCACCACTGGTATCGAAACCCAGATTTTAATGTTATAAGCCCTCAGACTCACCGTTTGATCTACCGGGGGACTTTCTTATTAATGTTTTCGAATACATTTCTTTTGACGCTTTGATAGTTTAACCCGCTCTGTTTGTAGTTAAGCAGAAAGCTACACAATGAGCTATCTCTGCTCTGCCCACCACGGGTATCCAAACCCGGTTTTTAGTGTTGTCTGGGGTCAAGAAGACTATCTCATTGGTCCGCCAGTTCTTCTAAATGGTGAGCAGATTTATTTTAAGAAATACATTATATTAAAATGAATAAATAATTACGGCAGTAAGTTCACTGACTTTCAACGCTAAAATCCAGGGTTCGATTCCCCATGGTGCACACAGCAGATGGTCTATTGTGGCTTTGTTCTAAAAATAAACGTTAAAAATCCTTACACTAATTCTGATTTGTTGTGACATAAATGGAATTCATGAAAAATTATACTTCACGTACTTAAACAAGTTCATACCGTAACAGCTCTTGTCAAGTAATTTAATAAAACAAATAGCGTATCAATCGTTACTATATCTCTGTATCCCAGCCGGGCTGAAGAGCGAAAGTTCTCGTCGGCACTAGATATAGCAGATATAGTGTTGTTGACTGATACATAATTTCTAAAATATAATTAGCAATGCACCATACGTCACACAAAATAATTGAATTAAAGATGTGCTTACTATCGAGTGGAAATTTTCTGTCACAATATATTTAGTAATGCAGCTCTTATAGAGAAAACGTCGGGCGTGTGTTGAATATGTGTGCATATGATATTTTAACTCAAACGAAAGTAAGTTTACTACTGTATTGTTTCTCTTGACAGTGTATAAGTAGTATAATAATACATTTTGTGTGTAGTTTTTATTTGGAAAGTGTCATTATCCATTCAATATTCTCCAACATCTTACTATAGATATGATCCGTTATGTGTGCGTGTCTGTGTGTTAACATCTATCTATCACCCAGAGTTGGCTGACTCGACTATCGTAATTTTTGGTATGGTAATTAGAAACTGTCCGATGGGGTACTTGGGCTGTTTTGTTTTAGGATGTTTGCCGAAGAAGAGGAATAAAAAAGCCCCTGAAATAGGGAACATTACGACTTTTTATATAGACTTTTGGTTTTGAATTTAAAAACACAAGTATTTAAATAGTTACATGAGTCAATTATTACCTTCCATAAAGCTGGATATGCAATTAACATCTGATTAACAAAGGAAGGGAAACATTAACTAACATTGTCCTTTATACAACTTTTGCATCTTTAACAGGCACCCTTATCTAGTTTTCATAATTTATGACTCATAAATCCCACATTATTAGCTGCCATTTGCAAAATAACCAATGAACGTTTGTGTCCACCTGACAAACATGCACAATGGTAGAGATGTTTTATATATATATATTAGTGTCAGAATAGTTTCCAGATGAATTGTTGATTGGAAGACATCACCGGACTTCAACAATAGTTTGACAGGCTATGTAATCAACAACAAGAATTGGCATAAGCTTTCAAAATGTATGGCGAGTTCGGATAATCGCGTAAAGCTACACATGGGCTATTTACACTAGTTGACCCTGAATTTTATCTGGTGAACTAGAAGAAAAGCAGGTAGTTAACAGCACCCACCGCCAATTCTTGAACTACTCTTGCCTGAAAAAATAGTAGAATTTGACTGTCACTCTAACAATATACTATCCGGCCTCAATCTGTGGAACGCGACTTTGTTGTTGTTGTTGTAGCATCGGGATATGAACCTTGGACCCTCAGATCGACAGTCCAGCACGCTATCCACTCGGCCAACAAACAAAACAACAAAAGCGTTAACCAACTTAAATGTTGACGTAATGTATAAGTAAACTGGCGTTTCTGTTACTGCGTGATTAGAATGAATGGAAATTCAAAAATTATATTTCCAGGTTTGGGAATGTTTTGTTATCAATTTGTCCCTTAAAAAAGGGGACACAAAAATGTTTACAAACATCTAGACATAAATTAGATATTTGGATTATTCTCTTAAGTTCAGCAGTTGCGTCAGAATAGTTTCACGTATTAAGTAAAAATAGTAAAGCTTCTGTCCATTACAAAAATTACTGATCACTATAGCTATTACATTTAGTATCAGTATTCAAGTCACGTCTGCTGAGTTGGTTAGAGCATTTTCAGGATTAAAAGCCTGCAGGGTTTTACTTCTATACTAAGTTATATGGATGACAAGGTAAGGTGTCTGTTCTTAACAATCTGAAAAGCCATTATCGGCTTGTAGTTTTTGTAAAGCATGAGTATTTTTTTACAAGATATTTTTACATGATATTGAGCTGATAAAATATAAAAGTTTAGTGAATTAATGTATTTTATCAAAATATTCTAAATATTTTTATCTGTATCAAATTAACTCTAGTTAACAAAGTGGCTTCGGTCTGTTATTAATTTAGTGGCCAGGTGGTTAGAGCGATCGACTTACAATCCGAGGGTCGCGGGTTCGAATCCCCGTTACACCAAACATGCTCGCCCTTTTAGTGGTGGGGGCTTTATAATGTGACGGTCAGTCCTACTATTCGTTGGTAAAAGAGTAGCCCAAGAGTTGGCGGTGGGTGGTGATGACTAGCTGCCTTTTCTCTAATCTTACACTGCTAAATTAGGGACGGCTAGCGCAGATAGCCCTCATGTAGCTTTGCGCGAAATTCAAAAACAAACAAACAATTAATTTAGTATAATAATGTAACCAAACTTAGGTCATAGTGAAATGCCTTGTAAATTTTGTAACTTATATTTCTTCTACATCCTTAGAGAAGAGTGTGAATCGAATGTCTCTTTAAATAAGGTGAAAATTATATTAATCAACCTGCATAATTCTTATAAGTACAACTAAAATCAAAATATATCCCAATCTTTCATATCTTCTGGTGGCCAAATCATACTTGAAGTGACTAAATTGAACCAGCATCCTAATTAATAAAGGAATAGAAGAGCGAAATAAAATAACTAACACAATGTTAATTATCTTTCTAACAGGTCTCATCTCTCCTGAAACTAGCACTCATTTTGTAAAAAATAAGCGATTGTTTTGTTCAACTATTTTTAACATTTATTTAACGTTCGGGTGGATGTTTTACTTTGTGTAACTAATTAATCCACCTTAAACGCTTGAAGTCAAAACCTTGTTTGTAATCAGTGGTTAAATTCTGTTGATACTTACAGGAACTCAGTACCGATTCTTTTTAGAATTCCTAACAGAGAACCATTTCTTTTTGGGAACCGAGTTTCACTATTTATTTTGTATTTTATCACAGTTAAATGTGAATAGTGCACGAAAAGGTACCAATAACTTGCTGAAAACTGAATACTTCATACACTGTGAGGCCAGGTCATGGCAAAAATGAACCTGTACTTCTTTAAGGAAAACTTCGTCATTGGAAGTAGCAAAAAATTAGAACTTATCTGGAAACGAAGTTCATATTCTGTCTCCAGTTTTATAGTATACCATATGCTCTCTTTGTGTTAACTGTAACTTCCTGTAACTTAAGTTACAATTACATTAACCCAACTTATAATATATATACATATACGTCTATAAAGATTATACTTCTAAGGGAAAAGAATGAATAAACTTTTCAGGCTTCGCCTCAAGGTTCTTTCAGTCATACACCTTCCACTGTGTCAGTATCAACCGTTGCACCAAACCTGTACATAAGTATGTATGTATGAATGACGTAGGACTAAAAACCACCAGAAGGCAACTATAGAACTGAACTGATAATTTTGTTTTTAGCTGATTCATCAAGGTCATACGTATTTATTGTAAGGAGTTTTATTTAATTTGGAGTAATTACATAGACCTATGTTGTCTAATGTTTCTTTAAACTTTTTATGTTGTCTCTTGAAAACGACCAATTTGCACAAACGAAATAATTAAATGATTCAGTTTACTTTTACGAAGCATAAACTTAACAATACAAAATATCTAAAATGATACAAGCACGTACTCAGAAAAAACCTTCCGATGGCTCAGCGGCAAGTCTGAAGGTTTATCATGCTAAAAATCGGGTTTTCATATCAGCGGTGGGCACAGCACAGATGGCCCATTGTGTAAACAATCAAAGAAAAACTTAGAACGTACGCTGATCTTTAGTTTCTTACGAAACAACTGTCAGTAAAAAAACAAAATATTTTTTAAGCATGTGTGTGTGGTGTGATTTAGATCAGAGTTATACAATGAGATTTCTGAATTCTCTCCATCGTGGGAAATCGAACCCCGGACGTTAGCATTGAAAGGTAAAGGTCTTTATTTAGAAGAAACATTCACATTTATGTCAGATCAAATTTTAGATTGTTAAAAAAATTAACATGATAAAAATAGCAAATTCCTGATTAGAAAAAAACTGAAACAGAAATCCACTAGGTTACGTTGTTGTATAATCATTTGTGAAACAACGTTTGTGATGTTACGGAAATGCACAATTTTATATCAACGATTAATAGAAAAAAGGAGTATTCGTTTATTTCCGCCTATCCTCAAAAGTATAAAATGATATTTAAGGAGCTCAAATTCTTTTTGTGTGTATATGTGTTTACATTTCTGTAGCCTAATAATGTGCATGAAATCAATATGGAAACCTAGATTTAGGAAGTTATTTCAGACGTTTATAAAAATGTACGAATAGCAGTATTATGCAAGATAAATGCCCAACAGTAGCTCAACGGTAAGACTGGAGACTTATGATGCTAAAAACCGAGTTTCGGTACCTGTGGTGAGCACAGCATAAATAGCCCTTTCTGGAGCTTTGTGCTTAACACCAAACAAACAAATCAAGATAAATAAACTAGACAGTGGCGTCATCTACTTATTCCAATTTAGTGCACTGGGCGTGGCCTAGTGGTTATCCTTGCGGACGATGAATCAGAGAATCCAAGACAAGTTACCGCACTTTCGCGCTGTGCTACATGCTTCAGGATATCACGACCAGACCCTAGTGTATAAGCTGTCTATCATCGCTGTGTATTCCCAGCGTCTAAGTTATAACGAAGAAGGAAAATCGTCTAGTACAGAACAGTGACTCTCATTACCTGATGCGATGTTTTGGACGCTGCTGCATTGCGTGAATTGATGGAATTCTATTTTGAAGGGTAACATATTTTTCACCATGATAATGCACCAAGCCATAATGCATGCCGTGTCCACCAGGGTATGAAATAATCAACCTCCATAATCTATCGTGGCCAGCTCAGCCTCCATATCTAATTCGAATGAAACTAACTGATTACTGCTCTGAGATATTTTGGAACACTACCTCATGGATAGAAGAGGCGTACATCGAAGTCCCATTACATCTGAAGCTACTTTAAGGGAAGAGTTATAGAGTATTCCATTAAAATATGTACCAAAGATTAGTGAGAAATGTTAGCTAAGAGTTTAATAACAAAGATGGGTCTCTTTTCTATTAAAATGGGATCTCACTGACGAAACAAGACACTCTCTTCTCAAGGTGTACTGTCGCGATATTTTTGATAACAAAGTGTAAGCTACATTTTAATCTAAGTGTTTTTATTAACCTGAAATGGAGCAAAAAAAAATGAATTTTTTTCTTTACCGATAATTTATATTTTTAAGCATAAGGGTACACAATGGGTGACGTGCGCAACACGGGTATCAAAACCAGATGTTTAGCGTCATAAGCCTGCATATTTAACGGTTAGCCACGGGGGGGGGGGGGCTTAATGGCAAAAATCTATACAAGGATTCTTTGTTTACATTCCGTGGGTGAAACAAAACTTTCCAGTTTATAAGATACGTATCATAATATCTTGTAATAAATAAATGCATACTATAGACTAAACTATAAACGCATTCTAGTCAGAAGCCCATTACCTAGATGAATTTAAGAATGCCTTCAATATGTATTTTTTATCTGTTTTCATGGATCGGAAGTCATCAAGGAAAATATGTAACGAGACATTTTAAATAAACTTTTCCTACAGTTACGGACCTTGTGCATCCATCGACGAACTAGTTACAACTGAACTGTACATTAAACTTTTTTGTAAAAACTAAGAGTAATTATCTGATACGGACCACGAAGGTATCTATAAAAAAAATACGTGTTATATCAAAATATTTACCAATTCTTTTATTATAGCAAAGGATAACCCAATTCTTAAATAAATGCAACTCATTCCTTTACCTGATTATTATGTAGGCAATATATATATATTCCAGTGTTTTCTTCTTTTTTTTGTACGATTAAGACGTCTTGATAATAAGATTGAGTGTCTGCCTGTCACGTAACTTCTCCTAAACCGCTGGTTGCACCGACTTCTAAGTTGTACCAAACGAATCGTCTCGGCTCCGAGGTTTGCACAAAGATAAGACTTTTTACCTAACCCCTTATGGAACCTGGGTATTTCGCGAAAACACTTTTACGAGGATTCTCCAAAATGCAGTTAACCCCAAATTTGACATTTATTTACATTAGAGCACGTAAATAAGTAGGTCTGTTAATTACCGTTCGGAATTTGGTTAAAAAAATTAAAAGTTCGCACAAAGCTACACGAGGGCTCTCTGCGCTAGCCGTCCATAATTTAGCAGTGTAAGACTAGAGAAAAGGCAGCTAGTCATCACCCCCCACCGCCACTTCTTGGTCTACTCTTTTACCAACGAATAGTGGGATTGACTCCACGACTGAAAGGCGGAGCATGTTTGGTGGGACGCGAATTCGAACCCGCGACCCTCAGATTGCGAGCTGAGTGCCTTAACCACTTGGCCATTCCGGGCCTGTTTTTAAAGATTTTTATTTGCAGTTCGACACTGTATAAATGGTGAATCTGCAACCTATTTTTTTTTTCCACAACCCATAAACTGTCAATTAAAAATGCATAGATAAGCTGGAAGTTAATGTTGTGGTAAAGTAAAACTTATACACAATCCTTAACATTGTACAAATGCATGCATATTTTTAATGTTTTAAATGTAATTTAATGAACGATGTTGATGAGAGCCAAATTAATTATTCTAGGGTTTTTTCGTATTGTTCAAACAAATGCTTGGTCGTTTATCGTATATTAAAATTGTTAAGTTATCCTTATTTTCTGTTTCCCGATTTATGCTTTGTTTCTTGAAAAGTGGTGTGCTAACATGATGTTTACTCTGAAACACAACGCATATACAATGCCCAAACGTTATAAAAGCACATTGGAACGAAGCGCATTAATCATTTTAATGAAATTTCCAACTTTAATGTGTGTAGTTGGCATCCGGCAAACGTAAATATATTGACGTTCTTTTCCAGTTAATGAACGATGTAATATACTACTTCTCATAATAAATCCCTTAGAAAAGTGCAAACTTTTGGGATCCTATGAAAGTGAAACAGTTTTTCAACTTTAGAATGAAGCATGCAATATAATAACTGCTTTAAATTCAACAACACTTCGATTAGAGCCGATTTTCGTGCGATAATCCTACCAGTGAGCATTTGTGTCTACAAATTTTTAACAAGGAATAACTGTTGAAACTTGCAATTATTTTAACTATGTCTTCGTGACTGTGAGGTTGTGAAAGTTTAATGTCAATTCTGAAGATATAGTAAAAGTGTTAAATAGTATGTCAAGTTTTCTTACTTAGTTTTATCAACAAGATAACCTCCTTCAACATCATTCAGTTTTTTTTTTTTTTGTTTTTTGCATGAAAATGATTTAACCCGAATAATCTAACGTGAATATTTGTTTTAGCGTAAAGTTATACAATGGGCTATATACGCTCTGTCAACCACGGAAATCTAACCCTGATTTTAACGTTGAAAATCCGTAAACCTCCTACTGGCCCATTGAAGGACGACGTGAATGTAAAATACATATTTAAAAATATATTTGTTTTTACAGAAACCCATTTCTTTACAATGTTTTCATTTGATTTTCATATATTTAAAATCATTAACATTAACTGACATCTTGTATTTTACACACAAAAAACGGCAGTAAGTCTGAGGGCTAAAAATTGGGTTTTTATACCCGTATTGGGCACATCACAAATAGCCCATTGTATATCTTTGTGCTTAACAACAAACAAACAAACAAAAATCGAGATGGTACGTCATTAAGACTTAAAATTATACTAGCGCTATTTTCATATTATAAATGCAAACACTGATGTTGTAATGGCGACTGTTTTACCAAGCCTGTTTTATTTAGCAAGTTAAACGTTCTAACATCTTACCCATCATCAGGTTAATATGAAGATCATTCAATATTTCTCATATCGACAATATCTCTGGAGAAAGAGTTTGTTTTGTTGAGTTTTGAACAAAGCTAAAAAATACCCAAAATACGAGGTGCGTTCATTTTTTTTAGGGGGGGGGGGGTAACTGGACGCAAGCCACAGAACCTTAGATGCATAGTCTGGCACGCTAACCACTGACGATTAGAATGTAAAATTCTGTAAAGTACCATCTAATAGATAAGGTTAAAAAATACATACACAAAATTATATATATATATGTATATATTATTCTGAAACTTCACATGAATTGAAACGGGATATCGTCGTAATGAATGTCGTCAAAACGGAAGCTTAAGGGCTAAATTAATAATTTAGTTTATCGTAAAATTACATTTTCAATAAGCGTTCATATAACAGAAACTACTCAACCCTAAAGTTGGGCTTTAGTTTTGTGGTTCATTTTGGATAATACCAGCTATTTGTTTTTGCACTAACAGCAGTCTACTGGATTTGGGTGTTATTACTACAAATAAAAACCTCTAGTGGCTCAGGGGAACGTCTGAGGAGTTATAACGCTAAAATCGGGTTTCAATACCCGCGGTGGGCAAAGCAAAGGTAGCCCATTGTGTAGCTTTGCGTTTAACAACAAATAAACTACAAACAAAAATGGCCCCCATTGGGAAGCAGTAAGTTTCTGGACTTGCAGTGTTAAAATTTAGGGTTAGATTCCTCGATGTGGGCACACCAGATAGCACAATGTGACTTTGCTCTAAAACAAACTAAAATAGCGGGAACTACATAAGGCATCAAGAAAATCCTTCACCATACATAAGCTAATACCTCACCTTCATGATAATTTCAGTGCTGGGAACCTGGTACTAACTCTCTGATATTTTCTACTGACATTTATTGGACAATTTAGTTAATAAATAGATAACTATTACTAGACAAATATAATAGCTAAAAGTCCATTATCTATTATCCTTGATTTTAGTGTACTATAATAAACATGGTTTTGTGAAAAGAATCCAAACATTTAATCATGAAGAGGGGACGGTTCAGTGATCACTTTCCTAATAAGTTTTAACATGGCTCTTAGCCTTAATACAAAATTTAGTCTCATTGTATTCGATGAATTTCTTTATACTAATGCTATGGCGTGAATTTGCAGTAGCAAGTACCTATATATTGGGTTCACGGCATATTTCAGACAATTCGACAGTGCGATGTCATCATGGATAGACTTACGGCTGGAGGAATAGAAAATATTTTTCTTAAGAGAAATATCCATACAACGGGACTGTTAAATAATATAGAACCAAATCATATACAGCTTTAAACAAACTAGCCTTTCTTGTACCATATGTTTCTTTCCTCCTCAGTTAATAGATAAAGTTTTAAAAATGTCTATATACTTCAAGTATCGGTCTTAATAAAGAACCTGATGAGTCACCAAGAGTATCAGATGTGCTTCCCATTGGGTAGGAGTGTTGAAGAATGAAATATGATATATATAGCGAGAGATGATCTCTTCTGCTAGTAAGCAGATGATGCTCCAATAATATTACACCCCTATCACACTAATAGTGCGTGTATCCTGAGAGACCTGGCAATGTTGTCAGAATGAGCTATACATACAGGTTCTGTAATGATATTTGTCAGGTGAAATCGTGACAAGTGTTGATGCCTTTCCTTTACTGCAGTTACCGGCATGTCGAGCTGGATGATGGGAACAGAGCTAAAACTACGTTCAACACTCGAGATGGCTTGTACGAGTTCTGAGTTATGTCATTTGGCATGTAAAATGCTTCTGCCATTTTAGAGAGTCTAATTGAGCTTAGGTTTAATGGTCTACAGTGTAAAGGTACCTGGTCTATACTGATTTGCTCTTGGTGTTTGAACCTGTTGTCGCATACCTAATCATGGTACTGCAGTGGACAAGAGTTGTAAGATTAAATTGAAATCGGGAAGTATGAGTTTATGCATATGCAGGTGGAAATTCTCTGTCACTCAGTGAAGGGAAACAGTGTCTCTGGTGATACAGTGTAAATCGCGGTGGTTTGAGACTAGCCTCAGTCCATAACAAAATTAGAAGTTCGGTGTTTGCTTAGTTTCAGATCATTTTATGTATGTTTTGTGGCCAGTTTCCCAAAACGGGTCCGCCAATATCTGCTCTCACTAAAGCAGATGCACATTTCATATGGACCAAGGAATACGAGCAACCATTTCTATCCCTAATGTGCACTTCAGTAAAATCTCTTATGCAAGTGTGTCCATGAGAAAACTGTGAGGTCTTGTTGGATATGGATGCCTGTGACAATAGAATAGGGGCAGTGTTATCATATTTTCAGGATGAAGCAGAACATCTTGTAACATACAGGAGTCGTATATTTAATGCTGATACAGCACAAACAAGAAAAAAACGGTTTGCAGTTTTACTCTTCACAACATTACTGACACTATCTATATGGCAGAATTTTCCCCTATTGGGTGGACTACGCATCGCTGAAGCGCTTTATTAGCTTTAAAATATTCAAAAGGCATAATAGCATATGTTATCAAAAGGTTTCAGAAGTATAGTATGGTCATACACAAATACACAAAAACTTATAAATTGTTGTGGTATATGGTGAGGCCCTGTTCGTTTTTTAAATGTCTTGATCCTAGACATTGCCTTGAAATGAAGACCATTTCATCTGTTACAACGCCAAATCATGTCACAAGAGATTCCAGTAATAATTGTCAAGACTAATACTCCAGGAGATCTGGGAAAAGCAATTAGAGGTATCAGAACTTGTGTGAGTGTTACTTTCTGTACAACAAGGTGAAGCTTGGCCACAGCAGGTTGAGGAACTTAGTATGGCTCCATCTAGTCTATGACACAAAACGGAGTGTGACAACATGCTGTACTGTTGTTATCAAGCACATAGAATTTGGTTCTCAGCCTATGTTGCAGATAGTTGTTTCCAAGTCTCTGAGGCAGAAAATTCTTCAGACTTTGCGTGATGAAAAGACTGGAGGTCATCAAGATGTCACACACACTTCTACACTCTTGTCAGTGTTGCACAGAGGAAACACTGGTCTAAGCACTGTAAACTTCGGCTGATAATTGTTGGTCCTATTCTACAAATAATAACTATGGATACTGTTAGTCCTCTCCCAGAGACAGGTAATTGGTATGTGCTGGTCATTGTTAATTACGTCATTGTGTGTTTCAAGACTTATTCATTGGTAACTACTTCAGTGCAATCCATAGCTGATGTATTGACAAAGCAATGAATACCCCAATTCAATTTCTGAAGAAATTAACACAGATCATGAAGTTAGTTTCAATAGCCAGATATTTCGTGTGTCGCGCAAAGTGCTGAATGTGATGAAGACGTGTGTGTACTCCACCTTATCACTCCCAGTCTGATACTTTGAGGAAGTGAGTCCATACTTAGTACTCTTATAGATGGGGGAAGAACACATGAGACCCAGCTGTCATGTGGTATACGTAAGTGTGTAGGCAGATTGGCAAGATATAATCATATGTTACTGGTGAAGCTCTCGTGCATTAGTCTGACTAGGAATCAGAACTCAAGACCAACGAGTCGGAGTAAAACGAGAGTTTTGTATCATCTCAGTTCAGCTGATAAGTAGGAAGATTATGACAGTATTTATCTGGCAAGGAATGATGAGTGAAATGAGGAAGTCCCTGAAAAGGCGTTGGATATCTTGATTGGTTGGCCAACTTGCCAACAATGACCTCCTGATCATTATGGCTGTGGTTATCCACTTGATCAGCAAGACAGGCAGTTAAATGGTTGACAAACGAATGATTGAAAGGTTGTATTGTTTGCTAAAATATACGAACTACATTTTGTCATTACCACTAGGTTATCAGTAGTTAGAATAATTATTTGTAAAATCAATGATTAAAGTAATTTCTTATTTTATGAGCTTTGGAGTTTCACCTCAAGAGATATATACAATATATTGAATTATCACACATTTAAGATGGCTGATGGTAGTAGATGTAATACCTAGAGCATTGACAGTTTGCATAACTGTAGATGATTGCTCGGAGTTCGATAACTCTACTTTACGTTGTGACCCTTGCTTTCTGAGCCACTGAATGATTTTTTACTCTCCCACTACACTTAAATGTGCATTGAGTGAGTTGTGTTCTTTCTCAGCAAAGAATGTAAATGGAGTGACTGTGAATCTAAATGAAATAAGTTTTATTTCATTGGACTTGTCCGATTTACCATTGTTTGGTGCCAACTGAAGCAAATGGATTGAATTGTATACAGTGATACAGTGTCTTGATGGTTCCACTACTAGTGTTGGCAGCCATCTAAGACATAAAAAGCACTTTAATATGGACTAGAGTATTTAGCCAAGGTCAATTTGAGTGTATATTGATATCTACTGTAGCAGTAGTACGAATAAAAATAGTCTAAGTTTGGCTAAAATCTGCCAGAGGTTATTTATTTTATGATGACACTAAAGCAAGGTGAGTTTCATGACTCATATATAGCAGCACATTATGGTAATATACACTGAGTGGTCACAAGTAAATATACTCCTAATTTTTCGTCATTTAACTGATTTATGCTA
>NW_013665659.1:1083720-1115050 GCF_000517525.1 Limulus polyphemus
CCACTGATGAAGTTAGGTAATGTTTTTCGTAAAAGTACTAATGTACGATGTGAATCCACTGAATATAAATATTTTGTAATGTTCGAAATGTATAAATGTTTGTGGTCAAATATCTGAAATTTCCTGATTAATAATCGTTTAAAAAATCATAGTTATAGCTTCCGAAGTTCACAGTATACCAACTATAGAAAACCATGTTATAACAGTGTTGGTTATATTTACAGGCATGTCGAGAGTTTCTCGGAATTTCAGCTTACGCAACAATACTGACGCTACACTAGCGTTTACGTACATACATATACTATTGATTCTTACACTCAAGAATCTTCTATAACTTTAGAGAACAGGCAGGAATTTCGCAATACAGACTTAAAAGTAAAAATTATGTACATTTCTAAATATAAATTTAACTTAAACAAATATCGATATAAAAAATATATATAATAGTAAATCCGCCACACAAGTAATGCCTTTAGGATATCACACCTGTTTCTGACAGTGAGAGTGGCTCTCATTCACGTTGATAGCAAGTGCATCCTGAGAGATTTGGTGTTGTTGTTTATGAATGTAATACTAGATTCTCTCAGGTTTGGAGAGATACAATATATTTTACAGATTAGCTTCAACAAGTTGAAAATAACTTTCAACTTTTACTTTTTCAGAAGCTCTTCAATAACTTTGAACTTTGATTTAACTCAATTATGTAAGTGTTGTAGGAAGTATGGAGTGTTTTTAAGTGGGTGCTTAGTTTGGAAACATAAAGTTCCAAAATCCAGTTAAAATATTTACCAAAGTTCTAGTTTAAAGAGTTATAAGAAGACATAATTGGACGTAAGGTTATTGGGTTTCACGGACTTTTGGTAAACCATAGATTTTTGGTGTTCAAGGCTGGTTGGCTGAGTTTGTTTGTAGTGAAGCACAAAGCTATACAAAAGGCTATCTGTGCTCTGCCCGCCACAAGTATCGAAACCCGGTTTCTAGCACTGTAAGTCCGCAGACGTACCGCTGTGTCACTGGAAGGCAGCTGCTGAGAGACTAGGAATATAATATAAACACATTTTTCACACTTAAAGACGCGTCACAAATACTTGCCCAAGATTTTATTTTAACTCTGGTTTGTTGCATCCATAAAGATTGTTATTGTGTGCACTTTATGTCCAGTCTTTTCTATTACACTTGAAACTGGTGCTGGGCAATAGTGGATAACTACATTAGAATGAACATAATTGTGATAATTTTCCGATGGTCATATGAAGCCTGAAATATTGTTCTTGTAAATTTTGATCATCCGAAATAATGTCTATTGTTCCACTATTCTATTAGGCTCACATTTTTGATAGATTTCTTCAGTTATCTAGTGCAGTTTGCTTTCATGGCTTTTCAAAGTCAGTCCATTGTTGATGACTAGGTTGTTGTGGTCTAACCCTTCAAATTATACCCTTCAGATGGTCTTAAAGGCGTTCTAACGGGTTAAGATCTGGGTAGGCAGTTCAAGCATGTTAATATTATAGCTCTGAAATCAGTTGGGCTGACATAGCCTGGTGACTTGGACACTCAACTTGTATTCTACGGGTCAGGGGATCGAAACCCGTCACCGACTATGCTCGTTCTTTCAGCTGAGAGAGAAATATAATGTGACAGCCAATTCCATCATTTGTTGGTAAAGAGAAGCCCAAGAGTTGGCGGTGGGTGATGTTGACTACCTGTCTTTCATCTGGTCTATCACTTCAAAATTATGGACGGCTTGCGCGAAATTCAAAACAAACAAACAAAAACTTAATGTCTGTGACTGCACGTACCTTCTTGCTTAAGTATTAGAGTTTAAAATTCCTTAAAAACTGCTAACTACAGACGTAAGTAACGCATTAAAACTGCAGTATTAACAAAGTCAGACTTTAATTATACATTACAAGTGCATATGGCCGTATATTTTACTAAAATGATACAATCGAAGTATCGTCTCGAAATGAGGTTTGAATTAACGTTCTGCTTTTATGTGCACAACTGTTTTATTCTTTATGAATAATGTGAATAATACTCTCTTTCTAAGACAGTTTGTAGTAGCAATGTTGATTATCTGCCTTCCCTCTAATTTATCACTTCAAAACTACAGATATCCCTGAAGTACTTTTACGTGAAATCCAACAAACAAATGATAACAATTGAAACAAGCTACGTGTTGTACATTCTTTATGACTGGAAGCATTACTGTGCTTGAAAAAAAAACAGTTACGTGATGACCTAAAACTCTTACCATAGCTCCTGGAAGATTTTCATTTCAGATCTCTTGATAACCATGAGCATTTATTCATGCAGTCAGAACAAGCTAAATTTTTCGCCTAATGCACAAAATGCAGCTCTCCTCACAACACTAAAAATTACAATCCTTTCCGATTATGACAACATAATCATTCTCGAATTGTTCATCTGCTTGTTTTATGTTCTATATTTAGCTATGACTTCAAACTAAATCAGCTCGCGTTTCCCCTCACATTATTTGACTAATTGCAGCATTTGTACTTTAACAGACTTTACACCAAAAAGCGGTACTTAAAATTATTAGGGGTGATGTACCGTTTACATATCCCAGCCTTTCCAAATAACCCAATGGAATGTCAGAGGTATATCTGTAGGATTAATATTATCTTGAATAAGCTATAAGGTGAAATATTGAGTGATAGAAATTACACTATAGGAATAAAGATAGTACGTTTATTTACTGTAGAAATTATGTTCCAGTTAGCGTTTGAAAACAAAAACTAAAAAATTACTTTTTATAAACTTTGCAATTGGAAGTTTACCATACTATCAGAGCCTGTTCAGTCAACTTGAATTATTTTTAAATGTTGTACCATCACCATCTAGATAATTGAATGATCGCATGTACAGTAAATCACGCCTGACCAAACATTGTGACTACATCTTGTATTGATTTTAATATCATCTGTAATTCCTCTTTTCTCAATCTCACAAAATTGAATACATTATGACATTTTGAAGAGACTAAAATACTATTAATCTACCTTGATGTGTTTTTATATGTATGTTTACTGAGTTCCTTTAGGAAGCATAATGAATGAGTTTTGCCAAATGTTATGAGGGTGTCCGTATAAATTTGGCAGGGCACTGAATACTTTTAAACATCGTGCATTAAATATTTTTCCTCCACAGTAACAAATTGTTGGTGTCTTGAGTTAGTTTAACCTTCTGTTTTCCTAAATACAAACTAAAGTTAACATATTTATGTTAACTTGTGTAAGCTTATCTGGTTACAAAAATGTTTCGTAAGCTACACAATTATGATTAAGGCGAGATCTAAGAATTACACTGAAAGAGGCTCGTTCTGAAAACACATAATTCAGTAATATAAGTATCTAAGTTAAAACAGTCATACCCTCTCAGCACATGATTCACTCGAAAACGTTACAACGCATATTTTACAATAAATATGAAAATCGAAAATCAATCACAGGTACGTAAAACGTAACATTATAACAAACCGTAATCATTACCTTTATAACAAAAACCAGAAGTAACTTACCTAGAGCGCCTGGTTGCATTATAAGTACCCAAAAATCGATAGTTTTTTCTTTCCCAAGCTGTTCATAATTCCATGGTTCTTTCACTCTGATAACGCCTGATCTATCTATCTCTACCCACTGATTGGAGCCTTCTATTTGAAAATCCTCTTCGGAATCTATTTTCTCTAGAGAAAACATAGTTTGGTTTACAGTACTTCCATCACTCTCGTTGTATACGTAGCTTTTCGTCGGTCTTACAGACCGTTTTGATCGCACTAGATGTTTTGTGTCATTTTCAATTATATCAGATAAGGCTTTTCCATCAATAGCCGGTTCTGGAGTGGTCTCTGTTATAATTAAAAAGATATCCTGGCTGTATTTTCTGGAATTACGACCATCGTGGATTCGAACAACCAATTGGTACGTTTCTTGCTCGAGCATTCCTGACAGTAAAATCTGCCCAGTTTGGGGGATAATAATAAAATTTGGATGACGTGTTTGAAACTGGTAAACAGGATGGTCATCATCTTTATCTGTGGCTTTAATATTACCAATAACAGAAAACAGTTTTGTATTTCTTGTTACTTGGAATTCGTAGAAATACTTCTCTGGAATTGGAGGATTGTCGTTAACATCCAAAATATCAATATACAGAACTGCTTCAGTGCTGTCGACCTCCAGATCATCGACTATCCGCAACTTTAGCCTGTATGCGGATTTCTCCTCTCGATCCAAAGGGTGGTTAGTTACGATAGCAACTGCTGTTTCTCTGTTATGGGGAGAAGAAGTGATACTGAAGGAATTGCCACTACTTTCTGATAAGATACTGTAAGTAACTTTGATATTTACTTTACCAGAAGCGAATACATTTTCCAGGCCTTTTACCAAAGTTCCAGAAGGAAGATTCTCAAATACAGTCCCGGAATAAAAATCTTTATCAAACTTCAACATATTATTTTTACGTTTAACATGCACCACAAGAATATTGGTTAAAGTATTTTCTGGGAACTCTTCTTTAATGAAAAGATATATTGGTTTTCCAACTCTATAAGAAATATCTGACGTCAGCATAAGAATACCGTTATTAAGAATGACAAAGTTGTTCGATAATTCAGAATCAAGAACAGTAAAGGTTTGCCCTCTAAAATGGTACTTTTTAATAATGTGTCCAACTTGAGCATCATGAGGAACAACAACAGTCTCGTTTATGAACGATGCTATGGTAAACAGAATCGCTAAAAGATATATTAGAAGAATCACGTTCGACAGTCTCATTTTGTTTTAAGATTTAACCTACCATATATATTAACTTCTTCCTTATGGTAAAGATTCTTTAAATCAAAAATCCTGATGTCCGTCAGTTTCCAAGATTACCTAAACAACATTAAAATACTCATCAGTACTCTTGAAATTTCTACACTATAATAAAGATAATAATGAATTTTTAATTTCACAATTTAACTAATACAATGTCTTTAAGAATTAATCAGTTTATGGATGTGCTTACTAAATAAAAGTTCCAAAAGAATGTTTAAAAGAAAACCCTCATAAAACTGCCTTTACAAAGCTAATAAATAAGCTCTTATAAAAAGAAATATAGCATGACCTGACGAGGCATGACATAATAAAGGGTGTATTAATGTGTGTTTTTTAATCTCTTCGAACGCTAAAAGAAGTTTTACCAGACATAAGTTTTACATTAAGTACATACATAACCTCCAGATCTCCAGGAGTTTTTGCTTTTATTACTCAATATTTCGTGTAGAAAAGGCACGGAATTCGCCAGCAATATAAAAGTAAAGTATATACTAGTGAAATCTCTACCATTCGTTTATGAGAAACTGTGTTCTCTTACCTACAAACTCAATCCATTTTTACTCCAAATTTTATTAGGTTCTACGTAGGAAAAGAAGCCTCTAGAAGAAAAGGGAGAAAGTGTAAGAGGAAAGATTGAATAAAAAACGAAATATACTATACTCTGGAAATAGAGGTCATGTATGTATTTACTGTATTAATTGATGCATTGACTGTGTTGATACAATTTAAAGTCTGTTATATCAAACATGAAATGTTAAGGCAAACAAATATATCTAGAGTAGGAATACTTAGGATTTGAGAAGTTTGGCGTAATTGTTTAATAACGATAAGTTGAATGAGAAATGGAGTGAGATAATTCGTAAAAAATCTGTTATTAGGTTGCTAAATAATTCATCTTAAACACACATGAATAGAATTCCTGACTTATCGAGGCAGCATTTGTGTGTAACGTTTTGCAGAAAATTGTTTATGATATCTAATTTTTGTCACAATATTCATGAATAATATCATAGAAAAAGAAAGCTGTAAAAACTATTATTATTGTGACTGTGTGGATAATTACTTTTTTGAAGAAAAATTATTATTTTACTTCGATCACACAATCGTATAAGTTTTTCTTAAAACTTTACACTTTACTTTAAAGAGCTTTGAAAACATAAATTACATAATTAAGATACTAAAATGTTATTTAACCACTCTTGAGCTGCATATCTATAGCACAATCAAGAAATTATTGACAAACTGTAAATGAAACTGGAATCCTATTAACAGGAAAGGTACTTATATGGAAACCTCTCCTGAAAGATTGATAAAAACATATCACCGTGGTTGTAGCTTGGAGCTATCGTAACGAATGTGGCACAGAGCACAAAGTACCGGAAAAGTATATATAATAGCTATCATAAGTAGTTTCTATGTTAAGAGACAGAGATTTATCTTCATAAAAATATTCTAATACAAGGGAAGGAAAAATTTACATAACTCCGTCATATTACTTGAAACTTTGGGACTAATTTGTCATTTGTATTGGTTGATTGGGTGTTTGTTGTTAACCACAAAACTACACAGTGGGCTGTCTGTAATCAGACAATCACAAGTATCGAAACCCGAATTTTAGCTTCGTAACACTGCAGGCTTACCTCTGAGCCACTGTTTTATGTAAAAGAAAAGTAGACAAAATGGAATTAGCCAAACACCTCCTCTACTGTTTTGTCTTTTGTACCTTAAGAATTGTTCTAAGAATAAAGTACTATATGTATATCGTTTTTAGATGTTCTTATAAAGCACCTTATGATATACCGGATATGCTGATGTAGCTTTAGTAGTTTCAGCAAGTACTCTAAATCCACATACAGGTTAGAAAACTTAAAAGGGAACGTAATAAATAAAACTCTATGTTACAGTTTACTAAAAATGTTTGCTGTGCAGTTTCAAGTACAATAGATAATGGAAGAAAATACGTCCATCAGGAAAAGAAGAACAAAATGTGGTAAAATATTTCAAAAAGCTTTCAGAATCCGCTTTTATAAAGATCAAATTTTCCTCGATGTACCAGTGAGTGAGTGTGTTCGTACTGGAATGTAGAATGTGCATCAATGAAGTAGATCAAGACCAGGCTATTTAAGGTATATGTATTTATTTAACTGGATAAATATTATTTATTCAATAAGTTGTTCATTGCTTAGTTGTTCTCTTAATATGCATATCTTATCCATAATAGTTACTACCACGGGAAGATGGGCCTATTTGTTATCGTCTAATACACCAAGACTTTCACAATAAATTTCTGAGTTCTCTCATTAATAATTTAAAGAAATACGCAGTTCATTTGTTTATAAAAAAACAAAAAACATTACAACCTAAGGTGTGCTT
Source organism: Limulus polyphemus (assembly GCF_000517525.1). Lineage (NCBI taxonomy): Eukaryota > Metazoa > Arthropoda > Merostomata > Xiphosura > Limulidae > Limulus > Limulus polyphemus. The sequence goes on from NW_013665659.1 coordinate 1,090,932, forward strand.
ATCTTTAAGTGAGAGACACTGAGTTATATTAGAAAAAGAAACTGGGTTGTCGGCTTGTTTCTTGTAGTGATGAAACAATACTATGTTATTCAATAAAATGGAAAGTCGCAAAATTTGGTCGATGAATCATATGCATTTCTATGTAAAACTAAAACTAACGAGGTTGTGGGCCACAACTGGTGTTACACAAATAACAAACTCCAAATAAATAGTTGAAATTCTTTTAAGAGGCAGTTGGATTAAGTATATTTTGTTAAAAACCTAAACCTAAGTCATTATTTGGAATAATGGAGTATTTGATTTATTGTAAGTTTATAGAAAATATATACAAACTTTTTTCTTTTATACTTAGTTCGCTATCGAACACCTCTAGACTTTTATAAATGAACTTATGCTAGAGAGTGGTTCTTCAGCACCTCAACTAACATACGATGGGAATTTCTGATAAACTCTATTCCATTTCCTCTGCCTTTATAACAATATATAATAATCACATTTTTTAAAAAACTTCAAATACAGGTATTAAGTATTTGATGTTCCAAACATACATTTGTATTAAGCCAGGGGTCCAACTGATTTATATATTATAACAGTTCGCGTTACCGATTCAATTCATTTCATGAGCTTTAACTAAGGCTTATAAATTTTCAGACAGGATTATCTTACCTTAATAATCATATTTAAGTGTGTCTGTCACTTATTCCACATAGCAGGCAAATTCTTCATATAAATAACGGAATCCTCGCTCAAAACTTTGAACACATTATCTTTTTGTGTACGCGCACATGCACCTCTGTCTCTTGAAACCCAAATAAACATCCGACACAATCTTGTGCTTCTTTCTACCTGGTAAGAGCTCGTCTGAAAAGCCTGACATCTGTTGGTAATGAAAAACACTAAATTAAACAAAAAAATATCTGTTAGTAGCCTATTAACCTAACATTTCATTACACTTTTTTTCGTAAACTAATGAAATATATCATAGCAAATATTTTAATATGAGTTTAATAAGGAGTTTTGCAATATAGTTAATAACTTTATTCGTGAAAAATAGGAAACGGATTATTGAATAGTAAATAAATGAAAAGTTCGTTCCCTCCAATTTCCTTTTTTTAATATATATGACACTATACTTATATTGAAATCTACATACTATGTGTAAAGAATTTGTTATTATATATTCATTTTAATATCAACGTTTGTTTGGATTAAATTTATATTTAGAAATATGCATCGCTTATACTGTTAAATATGTATTGCGAAACTCTCGCCTATTCTCCAATATTGTAAAAGATTCTCGAGAGTAAGAATCAACAATATGTGTGTACGTAAACGCTTGTGTTAGCGCCAGTATTGTTACGTAAAACTTAAATATCTAGAACGCCTATAAATATAACCAATGCGACGCGCCGAAAAAGAAACTATTATTAGTTGGCTATAGTCAATGGGCTATACACTTCGGAAGCTATAACTGATTATTATAACGCTCATCAATCGGAAAACGTCAGATATTTGACCAGGAGCCTTTACAAAGTTCGAACATAACAAATCATTTAACTTCAGTGGATTCACATCGGACATCAATATTTTTATGAAAACATTACCTAACGTCGTCGGTGGAAACTCAATCTCTAACAGGCGTATGAACAGTGAAGACTATAGGGCTAGTTAGCTTCCCGTTAAGCGAATCGTACCTACATCAATTCGTAATTAACTCGTTCATCGTGAACCCTCGATAAGATATCAAGGAAGTTCAAGACTAGAAAGAAGACTTTGTATTGTTTGTAATTTTGTTAAACTTTTGTTTATAACTCATTGTTCGTAATAACTATTTGTAATAATTATTATTGTAAATTGTATTTTTGCGTGTATATTAAAACGTATTTGTGTTAAAAAAAAGAAAGCTGTGTGCATCAATCTTGTTAAAAAATATCATAAACTGACTATATATCAGCATATATTTAAATACCAATTCCAAAGTACAATTTAACAACTACATTTAAATTATCGGTTAACTCAATTTCAGACCATTTGAAATTCTTATACGTAGCATGTGACAGACATACAACATTCATTGCTTTTGAGGTATGCGATTGTTGTTGCTTTTATATATATATATAGATAATGCCACTTACCTTTCTTTGCTTAGACATTCTTCTCAGGGTCGTTTAAGGCATGCTTTATTGATTTTTACTTGACATTATCACATCACTAGTTTATGTCATATTAATAAAATTGTATACTTTCTTTTTGAGGATATTCATGGAAGGTTTGCTTTAGCAAGAACATACATCACAATACTGGATTCACATATTATCTTCCTTCTTATCACCACGACTAATTTTGGCTCTTGATGGTGCAATCTGCAACACAACGAGTTCCATAATTATAATGTTTTGTTAATATCAGTATTCGAGTATAGTCTAATATATGCTTTGAAAGAAAATGAAACAAAAAAAGAACATCGTATGAATACTGATAGATTGCACGTAGAACAAAAATACCAAATCCAAGAAAGAATTTAAGAACTTACTGTTAAAGTTGTGGCTATCGGATACCGATCGTTTTCGGTTAGTAGCATGTATGATTCCCTCAGTCTAATTACTAGGTAATTACTATTTTAAGTCATTAAATTCAATTACATTTATCCTACGTTTCGGTTGAAATTTCCTTTGTTTTTGTTTTGTCTGTCGTTGTTAAAGACTTGACTACTTATATGGATGTTTTCAATAGTTGTAGTTAGGTTTTGTTACCTTCTATACTGATTTGGTTAACTTTGTTATCTGTTACTTAACTGTATAGAAATTCTTAGAATTCATTTTTATTCAATGGACTTTGATCACCAGGACATCATTTGTGTAGGCCCAAGGCACAAAAGTGCATTGGAGCTGCATCGAAGCTCCTGACAAGTAAGTAGTCGACGGTGTTCGCTGTGATTCCAATTTCTTGGGTCATTTTTCTCATAAAAACAGCCGTATATTTCAATGTATACCAGGAATCATGCGAATATTTGAATTGAAAGCCTTTGCTAGCTTAAGTTTTTGTCTACTCTTAATTGTACCAGGCTATATGCCCAGCCTCATTGCAATGGCTTTTGGGTTGGGAGTGTTCTTTTTCTCAAACATAGCCTTGAATGTATTGGTTAAGGCGTTGTTCCGAATTGGCTTGGGTCTTTTGCTATGTGAGTTTTTTTTCCATTTCTATGCAAAATATTGAAGGTTTCTTCTTCGAAATATTATGCCTTTTGGTTAACATCGTTCAGTAAAGTCGCTTTAAAAATATTATTTCTCTAAAAGAGTTGTGACATATTCATCCAGCGTATCACTGCCAAACGGTCGAGAATTCGATATGAGCGAATTATATAAGTGCTCGAGGCGTTACGTCACCTCATTAGCTTATGCAAGTCGTTCGTATAAAAACTATAACCTTTATTGTAAATCTTCTTGTGTCCTAGGTTAAAAATATTACTGACAAATATTTAGTCACAAAAATAAACTGGAATAAACCAATAAGTAAAAACAAACACATGATATGTAAAAACAAACTACAATTTTGTTTTTCTTTTATCTGTATATTTGGTTTCACTATGGTTCTTAGTAATACTTTATTGTACTATGAAATTAAGAATGACACAATATGATTGTGAAGTTAGATAAATAATGGTACAGAAATAATATATACTAGCTTACATACCCGTTCAACGCCCGGGGAAGATATAAAGATCAGATCCGAACGCTGACCCCTATGTCACTTTTCGGGAACTCTAAGGTTTTGTGACAATCTGTCCTATTATTCGCCAGTTATAAGCTGACACACAAACACACACATTGTAAAATAATGGTTTAAATTCGCATTCCATTATTTTAGTAATATTCAACTTTACTACGCAGTATTTTTGTCTCACATAATAATAAGCTCTTACAGATAAATTGGTATTATAGCGTTATGTACGTCTTTTATACTCCATACTTCTCACTGCTGTTTTGTGTGGTTTGTTGAGCCCAGACTATTATGTGAAGACTATACAGAGTTCATATTGTTTGCAAATCGTTTGAATGTTTTTTCTTGTGACGTCTATGCTCAATTAGAGTTTGGAGTTCTTTCTTTGTATGTGATTACCGTGGCATTGCGTTTGTTTGCTGGTAAAATTGTTATCCTATATTCTTTCTCTTATGCTCCTGAAAGCACTTGTTTTCTATTAGAACGATGTTTTAATCTGGATTTATGCTCCATGACTTTCTGAGTTGCAAATTATGTCTCCGCAGAGAGACATACTGTTTTTCTTTTGTTTCTTCTTCTTCCAAACACTTTTCAATCGACGCCATTTCTTCATTTCTCGGCGGACTGACTTGAAACTTGGTAGAGTTATACCTTGATTCAATATACCTAAAAACCTTATATATATATATTTTTTCTCTTATTTGGGCCTTTTCAAGTATTTTATGGAGTCAACGATCAAATAACCCAATTAAGATGAAAATTGACATAAAGTTGCAACTAGGCCGCATATTTTGTTTTACCGACCATCATGCCCCAAGTTGAACACAAAACGCGGCCTGGCTAACTAATAAATGAATATTTGCTGTAAAATTCTTATCAATGCTATAAGTGTAGCTACCAGTTTGGACACCAATTTTGATTTCATTCCTTTTAAGTCGCACACTCAATCCTTTTCTGGCCGCACCTTTTTTTTACACCTAAGGTGTTTTTAATTAGATTATTGTTATCACGTTCAGTCATAGAACTTTTACGTGAAACGTTTTGGTCACGTGAGCTTTGAGTATACATTTCAAACATAAGGAAGTTCAATAAAATTCAAATTCAAGGTAACTATCATTATAACGAGAATTATGTAAGCTCTTTGTGAGTTCTACACAAGGCAAGCATAGTATCAAAATCTTATTGCATCTAAATAACTGGGTTGGACCACAGAAGACTTTATTTTAAAATACGAAAGAATAACTTAAATTAAAATGAGTAAGTACAAAATAAAAGCATCAGATTAGTATAAAATAAACGAAACCATTAACTCTTACGTAGATTTTCTACGTCACTTTACTGTGCTTTGATCAGAAATTAATGACAACTATTCAAAGCTGTAAAATCTGTGAAAAATTTACTTTGGTTAAGCATCTGTTAAACTGCATATAAGTAGCAAAACTAAAGATTTTAACAAAAAATCTCGCAACATTCAGCAATGTAATTCACTTATTCATTAGGCCTGGAATGGCCTGGTGATTATAGCATTTGAGTTGCAATCTGCGAGTCGCGGGTTCGAATCCCCGTCACCGAAGATGCTCGTCCTTTCAGCCGTTGGGACGTTATAATTTGACGGTTAATCCCACTATTCGTTGATAGAAGAGTAGCTCAAGAATTGACGGTGGGTGGTGTTGACTAGCTGCCTTCTATCTAGTCTATCACTGCTAAATTAGCGACGATTAACGCAGATAGCTCTCAGTTAGCTTTGCACGAAATATAACCAAACATACTTGTGTTCAGCCATTGAATGTTTAACACACGTATGTTTAAAATTGAATGTCCTTTAGCTTTCAAACAAAGTTATGTGATTAGTAATAATTTTAGGAAACCTATTTTTGATATTTGAAATGCGCTTTCATTAAACTTACATGAATGTGACATTAAAAGTCTTAATTTTGGAGACGGCGGCTCCCCATATTACTTTTCTACAAGCGATGTAAAGATGCTACTATTTGCTGAATAAACCTGTAAGTTACAAAAAACAATCAACTTTCTATACAAAATACGACTATTGTTGTATGTAAAAAAATAAAAAATAAATTAGACTGCGATATCTGACAATGAACTAGTTCTGGTTGCATAGTATATGTTGAGTGTAAATAATATTTTTTGGAACCAAGATATTCAAATAAGCATCAAAAGCTTTCAAAAGAAAACTGATTTCAGTTCTTTAGTTGTAACTTTGGCCCGGCATGGACAGGTGGTTAAGGCGCTCGACTTGCAATCTGAGGGTCGCGGGTTCGAATCCCCGTCACACCAAACATGATTTCAAGTGGGTTGCATCCTTGACGTAAGAAACAGCTTTAGAAACGATGGCAGAGCAAGATCTGCAATCGGCTCAACGGTCCGCAAGGACTATGGGAAAAAAAAAGTTGTAACTTTGAAAAAGTAATTTTCATAGTATCAACTACGTATTTTTCAATGAATAATACGAAGGTGTTTATATTTATTCAATACATCCGTCAATATTAACTTTCATTCGGAATTGAATATTTAACAGATCTATGAAGCCTTTTTGTAATTTAGAGAAACTACCGTAGGCTTACTAGAATAAAAAGATAGTTAACACTGTTTTTGGGGAGAAGTGTTAATAGACTATTTGAAACTCAACGCAAACCAAGTTAATAAAATCTAACTTACACCACCCACTTTAATTTTGAACCGTTGCTAGTTTGTAGGTAAAAAAAAGGAGATGTAAGGTTATAGCACCCATGGCTTTGTGGCTTGTAATAAATATTTTCCTTAAGTGTTGTTGTTATTGTTTTCAGAAAAATCATATAGTCCTTGCTGAATGGAACTACCAGTTTCGAGTGTTTTTTATTAGCTTGTTATATCGTTCTATTATGAATCGGTGTTACATGTTTATCGTCGAGAAAGCAGCTTGTTTCTGACTCGATGAATGCCACTCAACGTATTGAAAATGCTATATAAATATTAAGCTATAACCATAACTTATTTTGTAGATAGTTTAATAGATAGTCAAGAAACCATACAAAGCTTGTTCTGGCTGCTCGGATCATATTTAAGGTTAGAACTTCAGCATTTTTATAAAGGACAATAAATTTTGCGTGGCCTATGAAATGTAGTAAGTACCATTTTGGACTCATGCAGAAACTAAGAGATCACTAAAACTTATTCCTGAATATTCATTTAAAAAGACAATCAAACCAGTTTCCAAATACTTGCTTCCTTCTTTTGTGATAAAACGAGCTTATCTCAAGCTTCAAACAGCAAACCATACTCTATGAGTAACACTTGTGGAGATTTTATGAGGTTTCTTTTCGTGATCAGAAATGTTATTAACATACATCATAAATCAAGAATATCAATGGCACAGATGCCCTCACTGCACGTATGTGTAAACGAACCTGGAAAATGCAGCCATTGACACATTTCCTATCATCTGATGTGAAGGATAACTTTCATCTGGGAAATGTTCGTCATATAATCTGGCGGTAGTCTGAGCATTCGTCTTTTATTTTAGTTTTTGTTTGTAACATAAGTCAAAAATATATTTTTTCCTGGTTTTTCCACTTCATTATTTTTTCAATATAATTTTAAAATAAATACTATCCCTATTTTTAATTATATTTATATTTTGTAACATAAATTTTAAAAAATGCATTAAGACCCTCACTAAATGAAATCTGTTGTCAATCGTTTGCGCTCAAAAATACATTGATATTCAAACTAATCTTAAAGCGGTTTATTTTTCCTAAGTATTAATCCATGATATATTGATAAAATGAATGAAATTTAAATTCTTCATTTATAGAATTGTTTTGTATTTTATGTTATGTACAAAGCTTCACTTACTGCTGAACCACCTTGGACTCATTTGTAGCAAAAAAAACTGTTTGATAAGTTTATGCCGTGCTTTGACAAAAAAAGGTTGTTTGGTAAGCTTATGCTTTGTAAAAAAGTTTACTAACTTTAGAGTAACTGCAAAATAACTTTTCATGGAAATGTTACTGGAACAAAACAGTAACCATAAAGTTATAAATATTCAGTTACAAACAAACACCTTGAAAAACTTTACTTGAGAAAACAATGCAACTAGTATAGTGCCCTGTCTTAAGAAGTAGAATAATATTGAGAAAATATTTCCCAAGCGACTAAAAATAAGATTTTGGTCAGTCAGAGTTTGTATATTTTTTATATTTGAAATTATATCTAACATATTTACAAGTGACTGACAATACATACATATATACATATAGTTAGACTCTATATTTTGAATTTTAGGTTTGTTTTCTTGACTCTAGTGAGCATATATGTTCACTACTTGGTCAATATTTCAAGAAGTTTTGTACATTGCAATTGCTTCTACACTTACCAGCCTTTTTGTTATGAATTTCACACATAGTTTTGTAGAATATTTCATTTGATTGCATACGTAGAATATATGCTAAGCACATGAGATGTCTGGTGAACGCTTGAGTTTTATAAATACTGAAATACAGTCATATCATGATTAATATATAAGAAAATGGTAAAAGTAAATATGACATTCGGTGCCCGTCTAGCAGAAACGTCGTTAAGAAATACCATTTTATCAATCGACTGTTTAAAAACATCAGTTAACAATCAAAGTCTATCAGCATTGACAATCGAAAGAGAATACGCCTGCCAGTAGAACAAAAAAAAAACTGTGGCTGCCAAGATCTAGTGATCGAGAGAGAAAGAACTTTAGTCAGACTTTTCAAATATGAGTGACATCGTACTATGTCTCAGTTGAATGTTTTCTTTATTAGTAGTCAGAATTTAACTGCATACAACCACATTAGGGCAAAGGATGTTACAAAAATTGGTATTTGATAACCAACAACCTATATGAAAACCGCTTTCTCAGATGGAAACAGGAAAGTGTTGGGTTTAAGAGTGTACCTGAGCACTGTAGTTGATTATTTCCAACCCACAATTTCTTATCTCACCAATGTTGGCCAAAGTCGCTTCAAAGATGCATGATAGTGACATCTTCCAATACAATATCGGACCTCGATCCGTTCGAGCATCTATGAGATTAACTTGAACGTTTGTCACCGTAATCTTCTGCCAACATCTGTGCAACGACTTCAAACAATACTCGTCAATAAAATGAAATGTTTCAATAATTTAATTTAGGCTAGTTTTAAAATCCGAAACACTCAAACACACTACATAATTTCTTTTTGATGCTTTCCTCTTCATCATACGCGATGTCATTTTCCTCACTTTGTATCTACCAATGAAATCTTTCATATCTTCCTATTCTCATGTTTTCTATTTTTGTTTATATTTCTAATGTTTATTTGTTTTTAGAGCAAATGCACATTGTGTTATCTGCTGTGTCCATCACGGGGAATCGAATCCGGGGATTTTAGCATTGTAAAGTAGTAGACTTACCGCAGTTTCACTGGAGGACTATTTCTAATGTAACTACTCTGTACGACTTACGCGAATTGAATGTTTCTAATGATATTAAACGCTTTTACAAAATCCAATGCTGAGGTAAGTGGATAAAAAAAATGTTCCTTTTTTGTCTTTTCAAGTTGTTCCGATTCAATTTTTCATTCCTTTATCTTTTTATGTTGTATTGTAATCAATTTGATAAAATAAAATATTATGTTAAAACTAATTTTTTTTTAAATAACGATTATTTTATACACAATTCTATAAAAATGAGATTGTTTCCAGGCTCCAAATTACTAAAATGATAACTTACTACACACACACACACACAAAATATTATGTGTTTTAATCAATTTCATAAAATCAAATGATATGCTGGGTAAACTAACTGAATAACACAAATTCGAGTACGATTTTTTTTTGGGGGGGGACAATATAAATATTTACTGTATTTTTCCGACTAAGATTCATTTAGAAAATAATTTAAGCGTTATTTGAATTCTGATTCCATTGCATACGAATTTACAATGGTCTGTGTTGTTATTAAATTTCCGTATATTACACTCCTGATAAATAAATATTTAAAAAATAATAAGTTTAACAATAAAATTTGATGAAATATACTATATTGAACATTAAAATCGATTATCAGTCTGTTACTTTTACAGGTGATACAAAAACAGAACAAGATAAGTTGTTTTTATTAATATACACATACAATTTACTATTTGTGCTGCTCCCACCGTGGGTATCGAACCCCAGTTTTGGGGTTATAAACCCTCTGGCTTACCATTGAGACATCGGGGAGAACTATATAAATGGAAATAATTTTTTAGAATGTTTCACATTTGATATTTTCACATAGTTTTCAAAATAAATATACTATTACTAGGTAAAAATAACAAACGGAGATAAATTCGTAATTATCCATTTACTTTTTAACGATTACTTCTTGATTTCTTGGTCTATCTTTCATTTAAAGATTATTCAGGTGAGACTTTATGATGCTACTAACATTCACTAAGGAAAACTGTTTCTCATGGATGCAGTTACGAAGTGATGCATCGCGAATTAAGGTTATTTTGTTCTTATTATGATTTTACGTCCCTGCATTGCATCCGTAGAAAATCATTTCCAGGAAATGTAACCTTTACTTATATTTAAAACCATAAACTTGGTTTTGTGTTTGTATTTATTTCTCTTCCTTTTGAATTTTAGTCTTCTTAACTATTCCACAATTTAATTGTTCGTGTTTGTTGTTAAATACGTTTTGAAGAAGGAGCAAACTGTGGCCTATCACTAGCACCACTTACTCTGACAGCTATAAGGCTTACGAAAACTTTATAAATAAATAAAACTATTTTGGTCATTAAATGTGTCAGGCATTCCGTAATTTTTAAGAAATCTTAGAAAAAAGCTGACTGAAACATTTTCAGCTCTGTCGAAAGTTTATAGAATGATATCTTGAGAACGTATTTGTGTAAAGTATGAAATAAATTTACTAATATATGTTAATCTGCGTGTCACATATTGTATAGATAAAAGGTGAAAAAGTAATTATATAATTTCCTGTTAGTAGTTAGGACACTCGTTGAGAGCCACGTCGCCAGAAGCTGACACACTTGTGTCAACCTCAGGCAGTGGAGAAGGGGTAGAGACGATGACGTCATAATTCCACGTAGGGAGCGTTGCTAGGACAGGCAAAAAACAGAAAAAGCTTTGCTAGATGTGATGTCATAGTTCTATGAAGTGGAACCAGAGGGCGCTGGCGCCATGACACGCGGATATGACGTCAGAAATTATGACCTTCACGAAGTGGATCAACGTGTCTCAACATGTGATCAATGGGTAGATTTAATTATGATTTCAAAGTAATACAGTTGCTTTATGTACAAAATACTTCATTAATTCATTAGTTCTATATTTAATCATACTTTTTTACATTTCCTGACCTTTTATATGTAAATCATTTATCATCCTGAAAATGACACTTATTTAAATCTCTAAATAATTTAACATAAAAAAATTACTGTTTCACTAGTTTGTCTTCATGTTATCCATATAACTAGTTGCTAAGAATAGCGTTTCTATAAACGGAAGATGATGAGCTCATTGTCTCAACGTGTCCACAATGTGTAGATTTGATTATATGTAAAACCATTATTGATTTAACGTAATAAAAAATTCTGGAAACAATATTTCTTATTAACACTTTATTGATTTTCTGAGAATAAAAAATTTTGAAATCTAATCTACATAAGTCTATTGTTGATGCTGGACGAGACCTTAGTGTCAGTTGGAAATGTATCAAAGTATCATTCAAAACACTATATCAGTCATTAAGGTTACATCATTTATTAAGGTATTTAACTTTAGATGTGACATTTCCAGCCGACCCATGAACTCGGGTACTGGGCGATAGGTCTCGTCCAGCATCGACGACAGACTTATGCGTACCGACATTCTCCTAACTCAAGAATGTCGTGATACATTTAGCATAAATTGAATATCAGATTTTTTTTGTAGGTCTGTATGAAGATAAACTCCGATTATCTCAGTATTTATCTGCAGTTTTACCTGGACGGTTTCTGCATGAGACCTCGAGACTGTCCTCAAACACTGAGTCCCCTAAAAATTGTTTTCTTTTCACCAACAGAAATAACACCAAAGTGACAATATGTTCAGAGTTTTACATCTATTTACTGTCCAAAGATTGTTTTTATCGATGATGGGTAACATTCTCTCATCTTTTCTAGACACCGTTTATTCTTTAATATGAGAACATAGGTAACTGTAAATTAAGGAGAACCGTGTGATAATATGTTACTAAATTTTCGTAAATCTTATAACAACTTCGTCGACGTTTAAGATGTAAAAACTAAAACTCTATTACATCTAAATAATTACACTTTGAAGAAATCAGAAACTTGTATAGATCTTGGTGAGTTATATTTGTAAGCAATGGTAGTTTTAAACGATAACTAGGTGAGTTCTAGGTCGAAATCAGAAAGTATCAACTTAGAAACAGAAAATAATTTCCTAGTGTACCATCAAATATTGAGAATTTCATAAATGTACATTTAGTTTTCTGTATTTTTATGTAAAGTGTAAGAATATATAAATTTGTTTTGCTGATTGTTAAGCTCAGTGACATAAAATCCGTTCTTCATTGTCAAAGCTAATGTATAGTAGACACATTTTATTTTGGTTGCAAAGTATATTCTGTAATGATAAACGGACAACTTGGAAGACTTATAAAATGCGAAATAAAAGATGTTTATTTTCTTGTCTTTTATCGTAAGAAACAAAAAATTGAAATATGTTGTCAAGAAGTGTTTTATTGTTATTACAGTTATTTTACAGCTTTTTTTTGTTATTAAAATCTTCAAAGGTAAGATACATGCACATTATTTGTGCTAAATCTTGGATAAAGGCGTTTTTCTCTACAGTATTCCAGAAAGTTTCATTGGTAAAACCTGATAATTTTAACTGTGTTACTCTTTGATTAAACATAGATTGGACATTGAATTTATCCACCCTTGTCAATGCAAATCTCAAATATAACAATATACATTCATCATGATTTAACATGTTACAAGAATGATGAGTTTGACTAGAATCGTCGATTCCACATGCTTCACAGTGTTCTTTCTTCAGTACTTGTAAAATAGGATACACGTGTACAGCGTATATATTTATAAGAATTGATTTAATCTGATTATTCGATTTCTTTTTATAATGAACTGTAGTATTTAAGTAAGTATCAAAATGAAAAATATGTGCATATTAATTCTGCCATTCTGAATTTCATAAACAAAGAGAACCTTATTAGATCTCATGTCAATACCTTGATAATAAAATTGACACATAAACAAAATAGTGGGGATATTATGAACACACATAAACAAAATAGTGGGGATATTATGAACACACGCAACACGATTCCGTCCTTCTAGAAAAATATTTTGTTCAGTTTTGCTCTGTACAGCTACACTAATGTTTGAGATCCACTGTTTAAATTCCTCAGATTCTATCGAAGAAAAAAATTATACCTTCCTTGGGTGGATATAGTTTTCCTTTTTCAAATTCCTTGAACTGTGTAATATGAATACAGTACTGCTTCATTATAGCCCTACCATTGGGAGCTATGTGCAACCAAGAGTGATATAGGTGGGGGAGCGTTATAACCAACTGACAAGTACGGATTCATCAGACTACTAAAGCAATCAATTAAATAAAATAACTGTATATTTACATAAAGAAAATAGATATAAAAACATAGATAAGATACAATAATATAAAATAAAATATGAATACAAATGTTCCGATATTTCAGAAACAAAGCACACCCAAGTTAACTTATTTACTTAAAAAGTCCGATAATTTAGTCTGCTTCATTTGGTGTCGAGCCTCTTTCTGAACGTAATGTAAAGCATTTCATATATGCATCACAATTCCTGGAATAGCTGTTGGTTGCCACTCCATCTAGTATAAAACTTATTCGAGGTGTTCAGCCAAACACTACTCTAAACTTGCTGCAATACCATTTCCTCTTTAATGACGTCAATAATGACTAAAGAGATGGAATCCCTGATGAATTCAACCAAAGCCAATAGTTTTCTAAATTTTGGTGAGGCAAGGTACCAGGCGTTATATCCCAGAAAGCTTTATAACTGGTGGCTTTAAAATGAAACAGTACTGTATTCAAATCATTCTCGTAAGTTGACAGAGTGATGTAATGGTCATTCCCAGTAGATTGGATATTGAGATTTTACTTACATATAATAAAGATAGCGAGTATATTAGGTTATGATTAAAAGTTTTATATAAGAAAATAGCAAAACACTGTTTTGTAACTTATGATATTTCTATAAAGTGAAATAATGGAAGAATCATATATTTAAAAGTCGGTTATGTTCATTTGTGTATTTGGAAAACTATTAAGTTTAAATGTACATAAAGTTTGAAGGACGTAGAAACGAACACGTGTTTTTTTTTTCAATTTCACTAAGGAACAAGAGTCAAAAGTTGTCATTGACTGGTACTTGAAATAGGCCATACTGTATGTGTGACCACGTTTGTGTTTCCTAACAAACAGTGGTCTTAACATTAGACAGTCTCAAAGTTTTATACAATTTTAATCTTTAAGGGAATGTTCTATTGAAAATGGATGGATAAACATCAAGTCGTTCCTTTATTATATTTAGTTGTAGCAAACTGAATTACTACAGATGTTAAAATACGAATGACATAAAACTAAACATTTGAAAAGAGTAATTTTGTTTGTTTCAGGATGATAAAGGTATGTTAAGTAAATTACTGGTTATAATAACTGCCTCATTCAAATAATAGATAATATGTATGTCATAATAATTGTCTCATTGAATTCTAAAAGTGAAACAATAGATTTGTTAAAATCCTACAGACAGTAAGATTGTCATTAAGATAATGATTTTATTTTAACTTTTAACACACATAATTAAATCTATACATTGATGATATAATTACATTTGGAAGTATAGTAACAACGTCTGCCCTTGTAAAACACGTGTAAGTTAGAACTATAAAGTAAAATGAAATATTTTGTCAAGAATAGAGCTATATGGTTAGCATAAGCACAAATTAGTGAAACAGTAAGTTTTCATGTTGAATCATTTCATGATATTTAAATAAGAGTGCTTTTCAGGACGATAGATGAATTATGTACATAAGATCAGGAAATGTAATAAGGACAATTATATGTCGAAACTAAAACTATGATTGGTATGTTAAATCAAAATTGACTGTGTATTTTTTGTCTTAAATTGTAGGAAACAACAAATTAAAATATTATGTCAAGAACACAGTTATATGGATAAAGACAAACTAGTGAAATGGTAAGATTGTCGTAAGTTTGCATGCTAAATAAGTGTCCTTTTCAGGTGCCTCATTCAAGTAATGGATAATATGTATGTTATAATGGTTGTGCCGTCGGAATAAGGGTTTTACTTCTGAAAACAAAACAGGAGATGTGTTAAAATCCTACAAAGATAGTCGTTAAAATAATGATTTTACTCATCACTTTTAAGACATATAATTAAATCTAAACATTGATGACATAATCACATGTGGAAGAATAGTAACACCATCAGCCCTTGTAAAACACATGTAAGTTAAAACTATGAAGTAAACATGTGTAAAATAAAATATTTTGTCACGAACATAGTTATATGGGTAGCATAAAGATAAATTAGTAAAACAGTATTAGAATATTGTATATATATTATGTTTATTATCGACATGTGTCAAAACAAAAACTCCTTTCTAAATTTGGATCTCACAAAGATATGAATGATATGTTTGTTCATAAATTTTCTTGCAAAGCATTTTCATGTAAATACGTCCTTAATAGACGTGTCTTTTTATGTAGATCAGATTGCAAAATCTTCATTCTAAAAAAATCAATAAAGTGTTAAAAAGAAATATTATACCCAGAATTTTTTATTAAGTTAAATCAATAATGGTTTTACATGTAACTGAATCTAGACATTGGGGACAGGTTGAGACAACGAATTCATCCTTCTCTATTTATAGAAACCCTACTCTTAGCAACTAGTTATATGGATAGCATAAAGACAAACTGGTGAAATAATAAAATTTCATGTTAAATTATTTATATATTTAAATAAGTATCCTTTTCAGGATGATAAGTGATTTAAATATAAAAGGTCAGAAAATGTAAAAAGTATGATTAAGTATAGAACTAATGAGTTAGTGAAGTATTTTATATATAAAGCGACTGTATTGCTTTTAGATCATAATTACATCCAGCCATTGATTATATGTTGAGACATGTTGATCCACGTTGTGGATGTCATCGTTTCTGACGTCATATCCGCCTATCATGGCGGCATAGCAACACTCTTTCTGGACAACTTCCGTTATCAAGTACATGTGTCATGGTGCAAGCATCCTCTGGTTCCACTCCATGGAACTATGACGTCACATCTAGCAATGCTCTCTCTGTCTTTAGCCTGTCCTACCAACGCGCCCTCTGGTGACACTTCGTGGAACTATGACGTCATCCTTTCTGATGACATAATTGTTTCTAGTGTCTATGACGTCA
The DNA here is from genome assembly GCF_000517525.1 of Limulus polyphemus. Taxonomy (NCBI): domain Eukaryota; kingdom Metazoa; phylum Arthropoda; class Merostomata; order Xiphosura; family Limulidae; genus Limulus; species Limulus polyphemus. Next base: position 1,107,187 of record NW_013665659.1, read on the forward strand.
TCGTCTCTACTCCCTCCTCATTGCCTGAGGTCGGTACACGTGTATCGCCCTAACTACTCCTGTTAGTGCAAAACAGTTTTTTGTTTGCTTGTTTTTAATTATGCACAGAGCTACACAAGAGCTATCTGTGCTATATCCACCACGGGTATCGAAACCCGGTTACTAACGTTGTAAATCCGCAGACATACCGCTGTGCCACTGGGGGCGCAAAACAGTTTTTGCTATGGTTTGTAAAAATACCATCTTTGAGTTTGTGAACCAATTTTTTTTCGCTTGTTTGTTTTTAAGCACAAAAATACACAATGGGCTATTTGTGCTGTGCCCACCATGATAAGTTTTCAAACTTACTGCTGAGCCACTGAGGGCGAACCAAGAAATAATTAATTTGCAGAATAAATATCTAAGATTATAAAAAACAACTAAAAATTAGTTAGGTTGGTCCTAAAACTTACTCGATGCATACACATTAATAAGAATTGTTAATAAATGAAAGTTTGGTTTCGTCTTATCAAAATATATAAAATATTTCTTTTAATTTCTAGTGTCAGTCAAGAAATTTTTTCTGTTGACATAAATACAGCAGTTCCGCTTTCAAACTGTCAAATATATATATATATATACTTTTTGTTCCTGTTGAAAACGTTTCAGAACTGCTTCACTATTTACATTATTTCTTTGACTTCAGAATGATTTTCTCTGTTACGCTCTTTTAATTTAACATCGTTGTCTTAGCTGCAAATTAGCATTACAAAACTGTTTAGATAGCTGTGCACTCAATCTGAAAGTTCATCACGCCAACTAAATTTTGGTTGTGGCAAACAAACCACGTAGTTCATCTTCGTAAGTTCGAAAAGTTAAAAATCTAATAATGATTATTTCATCACAAGCAGGGTAAAAAGAGAGCCTTTAATATACACCGCTGTTCAAGAGTTAGTAGACAAGTCGTTAGCACTCAACGACATTTTATTTCTTAATTTTTTGGACCCCCGTGTACTTCAGCAATGTATTTCGGATTATAGTGTCATTTCCAACTGCATGGCAGAATAAGAGTGTGTAAATGACTTGTGTAAATTAAATTTATGTAAAAAAAGGACCATTCACGAAAAAACACATAATGACATAATATATTTTTATTTCTTCCTATTGATTATGCTAATTTTCGTATAAAAAGTAAAATAGGTCTTCAAAATTTTCAAATAATTATTCACTAATTTACGTCAACAGAATATCAAACTGAGACAAGAAATAGCACATAAAGCATTTCACCTGATGCAGGTGACAGTTTGATAGCATAATCGTGTGCTATTAAAAAGTCTTATATTAACGTACATTAAAAATAAAGTCGCTTTTGTATCAGGCTCAGCTAAGAAACTAATTGATAGCTATATTGGTACAAGCACGAATAATACGACTAAGTGATACTGTTAACTTTCGTTCTTCTTCTTACGAATTGAACACGAAAACAGATTTTAGACAACACAGGCACTATCATTTATATTTGTAAAGTTTTTCAGTCGAATTAAATAATCTTCGTTTTATTTTTCCCATGTTTGATTAAAATGACAATACACATGTTGAATATGGATATTTTAGTAATGGTTACACAAGTACCCGAAATCTTATATCATTTTCTCATTCGCTATAGCAGGGGTTTCCAAACTGTGGGTCGCGGGAGAGTGTCGGAGGGAAGCGTAGCGAATACACAAATCATGTTAAAGACATTCAATATCTATAGATTCATTGGAGGGGGCTCAGTTAGGATTCAAAATATTCTGAGAAATTTATGGAACCTCTACGCTAGGAAAGTGTTATTCTTTTAAAACGTAACAAGTGAATTTTTTTTATATTATTCCGACCTCACCACAATGCTTCTAGAAATGTGGTATACAGCAATTAGGCTAGACGGAAACAAACAAGAAACAATAAATTAATTTTCGTAAATTAATTTAAACAGCCCGACACGTATACTGCGTTGGATATTTTTATTTTCAAATATTTATAAATTACCATTAGAATAAACTATTACAAATTTGTCTGAAAAACACTTCTAGATCGTTAGTAGAAATACTTAACTTTTCATTATCAAAAATGAGAAACAGATATTAGATATCGATCAGTCATTTATAATAGTATAGTAATTTGTAGCAGTTTTATCAAGTTTTCAATGCATTTTTCTCAGCCCTACTCCGCTACTACTACTGTTTCTGCCTTCTCTGTTTGACAAGTAAGTTTTGTGAAGTTCGCAAATACGGCACACTGTATTAACTCACGTTGTTTGTTTGTTTGTCATTGAACTCTTCCCACAGTTTTGTCGCTAGCAGGACCAAACTTGTCAGACGGAATCTGGATGGTCCAGGGGGCTAAAACTCGCATGGAATGTCATCCAAGCATTTCACAGCCATTGACCCCCCCCAAAAAAAACCAGAAAAAACATATGAAATTGCAAAGAAGTATGTTAAAACGTTGCCCATATTTCCTCAGTATAGTTTAATCTAAATAACATGTGTGATATCAATCAATATTCTCCTTAATACGTGTGTCGCTATGCAACTTCTTCATAAAACAGGAAAAACAAAGTATATCTCTGATCACATAAGCCCCCCCCCCCAGTGGCACAGTGGTATGTCTGCGGACTTAAAACGCTAGAATCCGGGTTTTGATACCCGTGGTGAGCAGAGCACAGATAGCCCATTTGTGCTTAATTACAAAAACAAAACAAACTGATGACACAAATGTTAATTCAAAGAGAATAATTTGTTACACCAGCAGACGGAGAATATCTTGCAGACGGGCTTGGTCAGTTTGATAGACCTTGCAACCACCAGATAACCATGAAACTATGAATATTATAACTCTGAATGCAGTAATGTGTACATTCTCGAAATTTCGCAAGTTTTTTGTAATCAGCTTGGTTGTACACAAAAAAATCATATATTTAGTAAAGTATATTTTCTAACGATTTGTCTATAAAATATTTACCGAGTCAGTTTTTGTTCTTAAACATAAATCTACGCAATGGGCTATTTATGATTTGTCCATCAGGGGTATCTAAACTCGATTTTTAGCCTTGAAAGCACGCAAACTTATCGCTGAGCTACTGGGGAACATTATTGAGTGAAAGTGATTTTCATGTTAAGGATAAAAACGCTTCTTTTCATCTTACAGTTTTTGTATTTCAATTTCATAATCTCTATAACATCGTAAATGAATATTAAGAGTTTACTTTTCAGTAGAGTATATACTTTATATCCTATTTTCCTTAACCTAACCTAACAGACAACTATTTATCGTAAACAGCTCCAGGCTCCTAACAGTCTCAAATCTATTTTCATATAGTTTTATTGTTTTATTGCATTTTGAACTATTTATTTTTGTATATAAATCATCCATCTAAATAAATCATTCATTGACAGGTTAGGGTAAAAAAAATTTTGTGTTACATTCACGCCACATAATTTCTTTTTTCATTTAAGATTTCTTATCTAACTTAATAATGTCCAGTACCCCGGTATTTGTCTAGTTGCAAGTATTACTGATTTTAGTGGTACGAATGTGAAGATGAAAGTTCAATGTGTACATTTTCACAGTGTTTGACGTCAAAAATGTAAAATATATTTTATAATGTCTTTAAAATAACATGTATTTCATTATTTTTTACCGCTATGTGAAATAACTCCAAAAAGTAAGAACGCCAAGAGCAGAAGCGAAAGTTGGACTGGATGATTACAACAGGAACATCTGGTGAACACGGTTATCGAATTCTTATTTTATCTTTCGCACGTTTTATGATTTAAACTAATCGACATAAATAAATGAATTCAACCTGTTTTACTAAGTTGAGGCAGTTACCAACTTATTTAGTTGTAAATACATATTTATTCTTGAAAGCATGCCATGTTAACGGTGAATAAGAAAGAAAATATTTTAATATAAATAAAAAAAAACCTCTTTCCTTTCATCCTGGCCAGAGTCCATTTCGAATAGTTTAGCTTAGAATGAAAGTGTCACCTGGTGTCACTGTTGCTTCCTGCTCATTCTTATACGTTTTTATCTTTTCCAATCCCATATAATCTTGGTTTGATTTGGTTGTTGTTAAGCGCAAAGCTACACAATGGGCTATATGTGCTCTGCCCATCACAGGTATCGAAACACGAACTTTAGCGGCGTAAGCCTGCAGGCTTACAGCTGAGTCACTAAGGGATCCCGTGTAATCTAGTTAATGATGTGTGTGATAGTAATAATAGGTAGGCAAACAGCGATTTATAAGCATAAGGAAAAGTTTTATTGATAGGTTAACATACTACATGTTTCAACAGAACACTGGCCTGTCCTCTTCAAGTATATTCAGTAATAAGTAATATAAGTTTATATATCATTACAAAGACAAAATACAAAGGAATTAAATGTGCAGAACTAGTGACAACAGGTGACAGATATGGGAAGAGGTAAAGTGCATGAACGGTGAATAGACCTTGCGAAATACGGCCGAGGTTGCTAAGGCCATTATCACTGGTTAGTGAGATTTCATTTGCTTTAATGATTTCTATAGTTTCTAAAGAGTATCTTTCTTTTTTTAATTTTGGGTTGGTGTAGGAGAAGAACTTCATCTCAAAGTATTTTGTGACCTGTAGCATATTGATGATATGTTAAAGTGGATTTCTAGAATTCACCTTTACGCATGTGACCTTGGTGTTCTTTTATATCTTATTTCTAAGGAACGTGACGTTTGTCCTATGTACATAGTTCTTTCCACATTCAGATGGGGCACTGCATATGCCCTATTTATATTTCTTTTAATAGGAATTCATTCGAGTTCGGTAGCAAGATGTTAATTTTATATGAAGGTTTGAATACAGTTTTTACATCAATGCTCAAATTATTAAAAAGGCTATTAATTTCGTCAGCAATTTCTGGCACAAAATGGAATGAAATTTTTTTTTGTAAAACAACTCTTAATTCACCCAAGAATCATTACTGAGATACACCAACCAAAATGTTATGTAATGCATTAGGAGATAAGTTGAATTTAGATCCAGTTTTATAGTACATGAATAAAATGATGCAATGTGGGTAATACCAAATTAATTTATTTTGTGGTTTATCAGATATCAACAATTGTTTGAGTAAAAGCAGAATTTTGACTAAGTTTTGTGTGCTTTTGAATTTCGCGTAAACCTACTCCAGGGCTATCTAAACTAGCCGTATCTACTTTTGAAGTAATACACTAAGGAAAATGCAGCTATTCAACATCACCCACCATCAACTCTTAGGCTACTCTTTCCCAATGAATAGTGGGGTTGACCCTCACATTATAATGCCCTCACAACTGAAAGTTCGAGCATGTTCTGGACGGGATTTGAACCCGCGACCCTCAGATTGAAAGTTGAGTGCCCTAACCATCAGGCCATACCACTTTTTTTTTTCGCTAAAGCGTATTTTGGATAAATAATTTACTTTGGTTACTTTACATTAATAACACTCAATGCACTTAATTGTAACTGTTACATGTATCTATTAATCTCTCTCACACAGGAAAATGCATGAAATGATATCTTGATATTTTCTCTATATTTTGTTCTTTATAGTTTTTATTATAACTATAATCTTATCTAAAAGGTAATTTTTATTTTAGAAATAATTTTTAGGTTGTTGTTATTAAACATAAAGCTACATAATGAACCATCTGTGTTCTGCCCACCATAAAACCTACAAAACACAAAATGTGAAACTGTAAATTTGCTTGTATCTCCGCATGGGCGAAACAAACCTTCTTGCCAAATTTGGTGAAGATCCATCAAGAGTTTTAAACTAGGTAGGACTAGGCAGTAGTGAGGACCAGGAAAAACTAAATGCAAAAAGAATAAGAGGCAAAAGAAAAGTTTAGCATGGGAAATGAGTATAGAAGTTGTTATAAGGATAGGCTTAAATGATACTATTCTAATGTTAGAAGTATAAAAAATAAAATAGAATACTTTAGAGCACTGGTAGGAATGGAGGATTTTGATATAATGAGAATAACTGAAATATGGTTAAACGTAGATGATTTTGATGACAACAATTTCTTTGAAATACAGGGTTACAGGCTATTTAATAGGGATAGAGTATTAAATGGGGGGGGGGAGGATTGGCTTTATATGTAAAATGTGAGTTACATCCTGTAGAAGTTGAATATCTCAAAGATAATAGCAAGGAGATTGAATCCATTTGGGTTTCTATTAGTGGATATAAAGGGAAAAGGCTTTTAGTGGGAATTTGTTACATACCACCAAATGATACTGATAAAATTAGTGAGTAACTTTACAATGAGATTAAGATTTCAACTGTTAATTATGGGTGATTTTAATTTCAGGCATATAGATTGGGAAATGCTCTCTCAAACCATGAGAGAGAAAAGTTTTTGTAAACTGCTAAGTATGGCTTTTTTCACCTATTAGTCAAGGAACCTACTAGAAACAATGTTATTTTAGATTTATTGTTAACTTCAAATATCTAAATGATCGAAAGAGTGGAAACTGTGGAACATCTGGGATGCAAGTGATCATTGCTCTATTAGTTTCGATGTTTTGCTGCATATGGAGATAAGGAATAATGATATTTTGTTTACAAATTAAAAAAAATTCTTTGAAGGGATGCGACAAGAAATATCTGTTGAGAATTTGGCAGCTGAGTGACTTGGAGACACTGATCAGATATGGAAACTTTTTTATATTCAAGGTAAACATATTCCTTACAGAGAGAAAAGGATAGCTGCAAGTAAAAAACCAGGTTGGCTCACAAAGAGTTTAAGAGATAAAATTAAAGATAGGCATCATAAATTTAAGAAATTGACTGGTATGACAGAAAACTTAAAATATTATAGAAGATAAAGAAAGTTGGTGAAACAGAAAATTAGGACATCAAAAAGGATGTATGAAAAAAGTTGTCAGTAAGGATTTCTTTAAATACTGTTACGCCTCCAGTCGTTAGTTAATTTTCCGTAAATTCGTTCCGACGAAACTTTAGCGACACAAGTCCTTTCTTAAATAAAACTGGTTTATTCTCTCTGAATACAACTTTGCGATTCACTTAATTTCAACAGTCGCGCTATAACAAACGCTATAATTCTCAACGAACGTCTCACGTACTCGACTTCAACAATACTCAGTTCAATTACACATTCACCGTTGCCGTCACTTTGTGACCGTCTTATATATACAAGACTACCCCCAATCTAGTAGTCTCCCGACAATTCACGAAAGTTCGAGAAAGACGTGGCGTGATACTAGTCACGTGACCTCGCTGACGCAACACTGCCCCTCCTTAGTATTGTTCGTCCCGAACAATAGCCACTTACATTAAACCAATAACAATTAACAATAACTTAATTAAATGTACAGAATTACAAACACAAAATTACAATTCAACAAAGTCTCTTAATTTTACGGGACATATCTTCTTCCGTAGTGGTCTCCGTCTCGTTGGCTTCTGCTTCACGTGGAGTTCATCTGCTTCATCAGGAAATGTCCTATCGTCAGTAACAGTCATATCAGTGGTAGTAACTTCATCAAGAGCTTCACCGTTTCCCTTCTCAAAACTGAGTAGAGGTTCTTTTTCAACAGTGGCTTTTTCAGGTGACACATCTTCAGCAGCGTCAATTGTTCTGTTGTTCACTTCGTCCCAACTGAAATGTACTGGACCGTGATAACGCCAAAGCTTGTTGGCATGCACCACTTTTGGCTTACCTCGCCGACCACATTTTATCCGAAAGTCACGTCTGAGAGACGATCCACTATGTCATATGGGCCTTCCCATGGAGAAGACAACTTAGGAGACTTCCCTTTGGTCTTCCTGGAATTATACAACCACACCTTGTCTCCTGGTTCAA